>NW_024039686.1:50000-223165 GCF_016077235.1 Cyprinodon tularosa
GATGGTTTACACTTGCCTTATGTATCTCTGCTTCTGTCTCCTTGAACCCCAGTCGGCCTCAGCAGATGGCCGCTCACACTGAGCCTGGTTCTGCTGGAGGTTTCTTCCTGTTAAAAAGAGGTTTTTCCTTTCTACTGTCGCTACAAGCATGCTTAGTGTGAGGGATTGCCTTCGAGTCAATGAGTCGATGCAATCAACTGCTTTTCCTTAGATAGAAATCTTTGAATCAATTTAACTGTATGATCTTATTGAATTGTAACGTGCCATTGTGAATTGGCGCTATATAAATAAGCTGAATTGAATTATATAGAAGGAGCCAAAAATTTTACTGATCCCCACTATTTTTTTGCTTTATTTGTTTGGAATTAGCTCTATTTATCACAGCTTCTTTTCCTCAGTGGAAGGAAAGTATTCCCATATCATGATATTGTCTTTTTTGTTTTTGTTTAGGAGGGGTAATATTTAAAAAAAAAATGTATTCACTAAAATACTCCAAAACCTACTTGTGCAAAAAAAAAAAAAAAAATAGACAGAAAGACACATTTCTGATCCCAGAGGGGAAAAAGTTTGTCATTGCTGCGTCAAGATCAGAGCAAACAGAGGCAACAGCAGGAAGAATCTAAAGCAGCAGTGATCCAAAGAAGGTGCAGGAAAAGATGGCAGTGAAAATGTCAGCAGTTTGTTCATGACATTTGGGTTTGTAAAATCTTTACTGACATTAATCCAAACTAAAAAAAAAGCAGCATATCTAAACAAAATGTGGAATTTGTTTGCTTTCAACAATGTAAGAAGACATTACTGACATCTAAATCCAACCACCGGTATTTAAAAACCACCAGTAGACGTTTGGCGGCTGTGTTACCTCTGAACCCAGATGTCAGCCACTGTATTACAGCAGTAGGGTTGATTAAAAGGAATTAGAGATCTGCAGCCCTCAGCTGCCAGAGGTTGGAGCCTCTGTCACACAGATCGATGCTGTTAGCTGCTGCCAACGCAGCCACCTAACTCCTGCTCTGATGGGCTACGTAGACGCAGATGTTTGGTAAATGAAAGGTTGCAGGCCAGGACCTGCGGCCTGAAGAACGAACACTTACATTCTTACGATGAGGCGAATAACCTCTGACGTTCTCGGATATAAAGGATACAGACTTAAACCTTCGGTAAAATGAAAAGATGATTAGGTTGTCTGGATCTGAGTGTTTTGGATAAGCATTAGAAAAAAACAGTTATCACATAAGAGTTTAGGGAGGTGTTGGTTAAAATGATAACTGCACAAACACCTGCTGAACGTGCAGCTGTCTGCCACCGAGCCGGTGCATCCACGGACGTGCATGACTCTGGAGTCAGAGGGAGTCAGCGCTGACTATTTTAGGATGAGTCAGGCTTTCTGTCATGTGTGGGTTTGAGAGTGTCTATTTGTGTGGGTTCAGTCTATTATTGAAGTGTGAAAACATGCACACTGAAAAGATGAGAAACTTTTTTTATTTTCCTGCCAGTTTGTCTCTTTTTTGGGCCAAATCTCTGGGTTTGGTAATTTTTATTTTT
The DNA here is from genome assembly GCF_016077235.1 of Cyprinodon tularosa. Taxonomy (NCBI): domain Eukaryota; kingdom Metazoa; phylum Chordata; class Actinopteri; order Cyprinodontiformes; family Cyprinodontidae; genus Cyprinodon; species Cyprinodon tularosa. The sequence goes on from NW_024039686.1 coordinate 51,546, forward strand.
AATTAATTGGAGACTAAAAATGTTCAGAACATCTCCAACAATTTACATGAATACATAAATATGAACATTTTCTTAGTCTATTGCTAAAGATCTGGTGCACATCTGAAGGCACAAACGGAGAGAAAAATACAGAACTGCACCACCTTTATACTGAAAGGAGCTGAAAATCACACCAAAGATTTTCTCTTCCTTAAAAAAAAAAAATAATTACACCCAGATGAGAGAAGAGCATGTTAATGCTTTTAATGATAGGCCTGAGGGGAGTCCCTATAATCATTTCTGATTTGGAGTTATTCAACTGCAGCAAATGTTCAGAGATCCACTTCTTAAGGAGTAATAAATTACTTTTAGAGAGGGGACTTTACAAAGACACACAAAGAAACGTTTACTCAAGGCCAAAATTATCAAAATTATCAAATAAAATGGGAGGTTGAAAAAGTGAGAAGCATGTGGTAATTTTGTTAAACTTCAGAAAGTGTTTCTTTTTTTATTTATACATGCAGCACACTAACAGGATGCTGAACGTCTTTTTACTGAGGCGTGAAGGGTGTGAGGGATTGCTTAAAGTTTTAACTAGAAAGTTACACATTCAGTTCTATTAAAAGACTAAAGATGCAAAACAGAGAAAAGAAATTTGAAGAGCAGTAAAAGAAGTAACATGTTGAGGAAATGAATGTGACCTAACAGTTTAAATACGCCTCTTTACCCAGAGTCCATCTACCTTCAATAGGAACATGAAAATGGTAAAGATGCTGATGGTTAGTTTTCATATTTTTATCTACTGCTAATTTCTAAACTTTCTAAATCATTTGTGCATTAAGAGTAATAATAAACAACATTTATGGTCAAACTGTGTTAATTTGGGTTATTTATTGTGAATTATATGGCTTTGTTGAGAAACATGCACAATGTTGAGATTGAAAACGGGGAGATTTTCAAGTAAATAAAAATATCCTTTATGCCTTTATTTTTTTATCACCACAGAATTAGAATCAAAATGGTATAAAAATTGAATATTTTCTTGGGTCCAGTTTTACATTTTAGTATCATGACAAACCTACCAACAAACAAACCTTTACTGAAAGTCACCATCAAGGCCCCCTACTGGCAACACACAGACCAAACCGCACAGTGGGGTTTTATTAGGACTTTTTTAATACCTGATCTGTCAAGTTGTGTGAAGGTTTTAAGTAGTGTTGCACCGATACCGATACCAGCAGTGTTGGGAAAGTTCTCTTTCTACGTGAACTAGTTCAAAGTTCAGTTCACACATTTTAAAATGAACTAGTTCAGTTCATAATTCAAAATTTTGAACTAAGTTCACAGTTCCAAAAAATGAACTACCGTAGTTCATAGTTCTTTTTTTTTTTTCATGTATTGCTCAATTACACCATAGCCTACTGTAGAACCACAGACAGCAATTATTTTATCAGTTTTAACACTGAAACTGTGCGTCAGATTTCATCTTCATATCCAGTTTTGAATCCTTATCCAACCAGGGTAACATTAGCATTGAGGGGACAGCATTTCCCCATTGTTGCTTTAATGCTTTGTTGCTGTCCATTCACTTCACACTAGTAGCAGCTGCAGCTTTCACCCCTACAGTATATTCTCAAAAACATCAGGAAAAATGTGCTGCTTGAATGGTCTTTTTTATGAGGAATTATTAAAAGAAAAACAGGAAAGTAGTCTTTAAGATGCAAATGTTTTTTTTTATTATTTTAATTATTTTTTCCATTTGAAATTTCATTTCAGAACATACTAAAAAGGAATACTGGAATCCTGGAAAATTATACCAGGCAGGTTTAAGTGCGGATTTTTTTACTGAAAGCCGGCGGGCAAAGTTTGCAGAGAAATGTAAGATTGTTGCCATCATCCTCACCGGCCACCTGGTCATAAAGCTGTTTTAAGTGATCATACTGCTGCTTTGTCGCCTCCACGGTCGCCTCCATGCTGCTGTGGCTTCCACGCTGCATTTTGTTTTGATGATGCACGCGGCTGTAGGCTACGACACTGGTAGCTGGTGTTGCCAGATTGGGTGTTTTTCCCACTACATATTAAGGCCTGTTTACGATGTGATTTAGCCGGGGTTTTGCCTGGAGGGCTCTATAGAAACATGGCAACCTATTGAACGGAGTTGAACTGAGAGAGCGTGCCGTTCACAGACACCAGAATGAACGAGTTCACAATAACGTTCATCAGGCAGTGATACAGTACGTTCAGTTCACGTTCGCCCAAAATATGAACGAGTTCATGAACTTTTGTTCAATGAACGCGTTCAGGCACAACACTGGATACCAGTATCGGACGGGGCCCCGATACTGCCCTAAAATGGTGGTATCGGTATCGGCGAGTACCAACCAATAGCGCACCGATACCGTTTTGAGAGCCAAAAGTTTATTCAACTATTATCACCCACTCCTGGTAGGCAATAACAAGTTCTACTGGATTCACTTTGTATTAGATTTTTTCCTGCTTCACAAAGGTAGGCAGCAGCTTCAAAAGCCATGATGGCAATTATTTTACATTATTATGGTATCGGAATCGACCGATACTGCACAGCCAGGTATCGGGGCCAAAAAATGGCATCGGCGCAACACTAGTTTTAAGAGGACCCAAATGCAAAGATGGAAGCTGAGGTTGTTTCTTGCAGATTGAATGAAAAAATATATAAATACAAAATTCAAAGTCAAGAACCGATAGATAAGGAAAACTCAGGAACCAAAAAAGCTAGGAGACACGAGGGTGGAATAAACCAAAAGAATGATAAGGTTTCAGCAAAGAGTAACTGAACAGGAGATGTAAATATGCGAGACAGAAACAGCTAAAACAAACTGGCTAATTGGGAGCAGGTGTAGACAGAAGTAACTAGAAGGAGAGAAAGGAGACTGACAAAAGTGGACAACAGAGAGTAACTTAAAAAATAAAACACTGCTTAAATATAACACAAAAATCAAAAAGACACCAATGATCTAGAAAACACAGAATAACATAAATCAAAGTGTAACTGAGAACTAAAAAAGAAAATTTAAGAGAATTTCACAAAATCATAATCGTGACCTACTGTAAAGTCAAATTCACACCATACCTCTAAAATAAACCCTTAACGTGAAAAATGGGGATCTGCAACATTAAAACCAACCTCTAGTCTCCATGAGGTCCATTATTAGAGGGTTATTAAATATACCATAAACACGTACACACACACACATACTTGTCACATTGGTTGGTCAGAACAAATTAAAATTTTTCTGACCTATTAATCTATCTTTAAGCTGCTATAAAAGCTAGAATGGATAAATCCCACCTTTTAGTTAACAGTGGCAAATCCAAAAATATGTAAAAAAAAAAAAAAAAAAAAAGTATTATTAACTACTCTGTGCCAGGAGATAACTGCGCTGCAGAGCCATTCAGAACGAGAGAAAACGGTTCAATATTCAAAATGAAATCTTTAAATCCAACTCTATATAAAAAAGAATGATCTTTTCTTATTTTTCTGATAAAAAAAAACGTCAGCAGAATCAGTTCAGACTAATAGTGAAGCCCTGCTGGGTACGCAGTGTGAGTTATTGGTGAAAAGCCAGGAAAGTATCTTGGATAATCGAGCAGGTTTTATCGAATGCGCCTCGCAGTGTGAAGATAATCTATTCTGATCTTTTTTTTTTTTTATAGTACTGGACTGTTAGGTAGAATTCCCTTTATTCCTATTGGTGTTGTATGTCCATTTACACACTATACTAATTAAATGTGGGTAAAATCTCTGAAAGAAACTGAGTTACCTTCCCTTTTGGAGGTCAATTCTCTAGCTTGTCTTTTGCAGTGTGCGTAAAATAAGAAAAGAAGTGATGAAATTTTTTTTTTTCCTAATCAATAAGTGATAAAAAGTCTTTTCTGACAACAAAAAAACATGGTGAATCTTCAAATCCCCAACATATCTATTTCTCTTCTTTCTGCACAGCTCTGAACTTTCCACATCAATGCCTTTTGCACCGTCTCTCCTACACTGTTCACATTTTGATCACTGCTGCACTTTGTAAATGGAAATGTTCAATTCACTGCTTAGCTGCTCATTCAATGTGGAACAGCTGTATTTATCGAAATTTCGTTTAGTATACACTCTGTGTATACAGAATGACAATAAAGTTTGTATAAGTTTAAAAAAAACTAAGGATACTCTGATGTGAGTCTAACAAACCTGCAGCTTATTACGTTTAATCACTTTTAGCAGAACAGCTTCGGTTAATTATTTCGAAAGTTAAAGAACATGAAAATGCTGGTTCTTTTATTTATTGCTGCAATTTCCGAAATATTATTGCTTCTTCTTCCAGCTGCTTCTCTGAATAATTAACAAGCGACTCAGGATGAAGCGATGAAGTATCTAAAAGCATCTATTGTTTCAGCAGCAATGATAACAATATCTGCTGGATAAATCCAGCCTGATGTAGACGTGGAGGAAGTTGTTGGTGCAGAGAGGATGTCAGGAATGATTGCTTCTCCCTCTCTCACCCCAAAACATCTCCTCCCTTCTCCTGTCCTTCACTCTATTAACCTCAGCAATTTGCATGGACTGTTCTATTAGTCGGCTGGACAGCAGAGCAGATGAGACCAGAGAGAGAGAGAGGAGAGACAGCAGCACTGAGCCTGGCAGGATAATGAAACCACAGCTGAGATTTCAGGCAGTAATATTTAATTTTTCAGGAATATTTCTGGTCCTTTTTCTTTGTCTTTTTATCTATTTCCTTCTTGCAATTCGGTTTTATTTCAGTTTAAATCTGAAAACAACTTATAGCCTGACAGAAAGATGACGGTCACCTCTTAGATTATATTTTAGGCTTCATCTTGTAAAACAATGGATGCGTCGATTGATATAGGACATGTCTTTACTGTGACGCCTCAGCTGCTTATTCTGGTGGATCTGAAGAAGTCTCCAGGCTACAGCTGGAGCTGCACAGATTGGATCCATATGTAGAATTTCACACGAAACCCAATTTCCCATTAAGCTTCCATTCTTCCTCTTATTATTAGGACAATATCTAGTTCTTAAATGTCTTAAACATACATTTAATACAACAATAAGACTCTGTGCATCTTTTATTTAATTCATTTTAAATGGAGAATAGGTAATATACCTCAGTGAAAATTCAGCTTAGAATACAAATTAAATCAACTCCAGTCCCTCGTGGCTTAATTTGGAAAACTGTGACGCAATTCTTTCTTGCAGCTGACTTTTCCATCTTTTTATCCAGTTGGAATAAAGTAATTGTGTTAATCACCGTGTCCAACCAAATGGGATTAAATGGCGCTAGAGTTCTGTTTGGATGGGATTAGTCTTACGTAAAAAAAACATTACTGATGTAATTGTGCACACAGCACATCTGTCACTGAAACGGAAGGAAATCTCATTTATGTCTCATCGTTTCTAAGTATTTCTGCAGGGGGGGCGGAATTAAACCTCATATTTGTAAAGAAATCAAAATCAACTTGATTTATGTACACTGCAAAAAAATTTCAATCTTAATAAGTACATTTTTCTTAAAATAAGTGCATTTTGTCTTGAATTGAGGAGGTAAGTGAGACACTTTGCCAATGGAACAAGACAAATTACATTTAAAATAGGAAAAAAAATTGCATTTTATTATTTCAAGTGAATTTTATCTAATTATCTTATTTTAAGAGTAAAAATACTCATTACACTGGCAGCTCCTCTTACTTACCTACTCAAATTAAGGGTAAATACACTTAATTTAAGAAATCTTTACTTATTTCTAGATTGTTTTTGCAGTGGGATTCTGTGAGCAGATTTGGAAAAGGAGCCAATGAGAAGCACCGTATGCTGCTCTGTTATTTTTGGACTGACCACCAACATTATTGCCACACATTCTCCTACACATATTCCCTGATTTGCAAATGCTGGTTTTCGTGCCAGATGCGTGAAAAAAACAAAACGACTCTGTTAATAAACTATGTTCTCAGTCTGAATGGATGGACTGGAGGTGGATGGACATGTGTCAGAGACAGTTTGAACCAGTTCTCCTCTCAGTCTGCCAGGCTGCCTTGACCTTCCTGCCTCTGACTGAAAATGATCTGAAAAATCCTCTGAGAAAAAAAGAAGCAGCATCATATTTCACTCTGTGCTCTATTTGGCTAAAATATATTAAATAAAAGTAAAAAAATAAATAAATATGGGCATTTATTCCTAGTAGCAGTCCTTGAGTCCAAACCATCGTCCAATTAGGCTTATTTTTTCACCATGTTTCATTATTTACACAAGCAACTTTTAAGGATAATAATTTGAAAATCCTACAAATAGAGATACTGTATTTATAAAAGGCAGATTAAAAATATTTCTGCAGCATAAGTAAACATAAGAGCTGCTTATGAACTCTTTCATATTTTTCCATTATTCCTATAGAAATGCAAACTAAACTTTACGTGGGTTGAAATGTGGGCAAATGAAATAGGGTAAATGGAAAATTAATTTCTTTAACGACACTGAATGCTTTCACAACAAACATTTAAAAATACTTATAACTGTAACAGAATAAAAGTAGAATAGATCATGCTGGTGTAAAGCAAACACAGGACCCAAAACAGACACAGGAATGGTTGCTTCTGCCAGTCGCAGCACGTTTCATCTGATTATTTGCAGTGTGAATGTCTGCCCAGTTCCACATACAAAAAGCTGAAAATAAGAATTTAATATAAGTCACAAAAGACTCTTATTTTGAAGGTAATCTGATTTTTCTGATGTCGGCACCTAACCAGGAATCTCTGTCAGTTCTGTCTTCTCGCACCAGATCAATCTGTGGTCGGAGCGCTGATGTTTTTAAGCAGCATGGAGGTCCGAGACCTTAAGTCAGTTTTGCACTAAAAGTGAAATTTACCAGCCAATTTTTTACACTTAAAACAAAGGAGAATGACTTAGAAAATACTTCAAAGTAGTTCTTGAACTTTTACAGAATGCATATTAAAAATCTGTCAGGTTATTAACCAACTTAATTTCATTTATAACTAGAAATGTAAAATTAGAAATAGATCTAACTTGGTGTGAATAGAAAATGACAGAAAAACACACAGCCAATCATCTCACTGATGGTCTCATTAATTCAGCTGCAACTCTAATTAAATGTAAAACTGATTCTTTGTCAGAACTTATGTTTACATGGACACAACAAATGGGATTGAAGGCCTGATCAGATCGGAAATGTTTCATGTAAACATGTCAGACTGAAGATTGTGATCTGATTCAGTCCGATTAGAAAGAAACTTTATTCTGATTGAGAGGTTTTTTTTCCTGATTACTGTTCATGTTTTCACCCATTAGGATCTTATGGTTAAAATCCTCTGTGCATGAGTGTAACCACAGCATGACGTTTTAGTCTTTATTTATCCCCTGGCTCCTGGTGGAGGATGTGGCACTAAATGTAATGTGTGGATGAACATGCTATCCTCCCGTTAAAGGGGTGTTGCTATCAGGTACCACTAAGCCCTTAACTAAAATGACCACCAAAAAACAAAAGTATAATGCGATGAATGGTGAAGAAATAAAAAGCACATCAACAGAGAGGACTGAAAAAATGAAGAAACATAAAGGGTCAGGAAGAAAGTGTAAGGCAACGCAAGGCAAATTTATTTGTATAGCACAATTCAGTACAAAGACAAAGCAAAGTGCTTTACATGATTAAAACACAGGAAGATAAAACAGAATCAAAGCAAGTAGGAAAAAACATATTAAAATAAAATAAAATAAAAAATGGGGAAACAAAAAAGAATATTAAAAACAGTTGGACTAAAGAAAATATGTTTTAGTTGAACTGTTTAACTAGAACAGTCGAAGGCGATCCTAAACAAATGTGTTTTTAGTCTTGATTTAAAGGAACTCAGGCTTTCCGCACTTTTACAGTTTTCTGGAAGTTTGTTCCAGATAAGTGGGGCATAGGAACTAAATGCTGCTTCTCCATGTTTAGTTCTGGTTCTAGGTCTGCAGAGCAGGCTGGAGCCAGAAGACCTGAGTGGTCTGGAGGGTTGATACACTGATAGCAAGTCTGTGATGTATTTAGGTGCTAAGCCATTCAGAGATTTATAGACTAACAGAAGTATTTTAAAGTCTATTCTCTGAGATACAGGGAGCCAGTGTAAGGACTTTAGAACTGGGGTGATGTGCTCTACTTTCTTAGTCTTAGTGAGGACACGGGCAGCAGCGTTCTGGATCATCTGCAGCTGTCTGATCCACTTTTTAGGCAGACCTGTGAAAACACTGTTGCAGTAATCGATTCGTCTAAAAATAAACGCATGGATTAGTTTTTCCAGATCATGCTGAGACATTAGTACTTTAATCCTGGAAATGTTCTTGAGGTGATAGAAAGCCGACCTTGTAATTGTCTTTAAGCTAAAGTGTAGCTAAAGCAGAGGATGAGCAGACAAGTACACGTTTGTTTACAAAACAGGGAGCTTATTTTTCTAATATTAAAGCGTTTCTGGAAAAATAGATATTTCTGTGCATTTTGAAAAGGTTTATTCTGATGGAAAGCTTGGTACATGTACAGACACATTATGATCTGATTATTTTATTAGGTGTTCATGTAAACAGAGATTTTGAAATTCCTATCAACTGAGATTTAGATCTGATCGGGGAAATTTGGTACATGTAAATGTAGAAACTGTCCAGGTTCAGCTCTTTCTCTCTTTTTTTTGATAATACAATAATATTAAAATGGTATTTTGAACTTTGTACATACAAGTTTAATTTTTTTCTTTTTAAGACAACTCTAATATTTGGACAGAATAACGTTTAGCTAAACAACAACAATCATAACAGCAATAATGTAAGTACCAGAATCCAGCCTTAATACCCAATATGCAGTCTATTATTTTATTTAGTCTATGATAAGCACTGCTAAGATGTTCCTTCTGCCTCTGATTGGCTGTTTTTAACCAGTAGGGGTGTCTTTCTGCAAACAGCAGAAGGACCACCAGAAGGAGGCAAATTCAAAGGATGAACTTTCTCACAGATTTTCTGTATCCTATAACCAGGACATAGAAAAAACTTTAACAAATTAAGGGGAGTGGCAGCATAGTGGTTAGGACATTGCGCTTGGAATCCAGAGGTTCTGAGTTTGAGCCCCATTACCACAGACTGCCAATCTGGCTCCCTAAGCAAGACCCTTAACCTGACTGCTCCCTGGCTGCTGCACGATGGCAGCCCACTGCTACCCAAGGGGAATGGATTAAATGCAGAGGTAAATTTCTCCAATGTGAGATCAATAAAGGTACATTTTTAAATAGAAAAAAATACATTTTTACAAACTTTACCTTCTGCAATTATAAAATTAACATTCGGCAGAGCAGATGAGGTCCAACAGTTTCATTCTGATATGTTGGTGGATTTAATTGATTTTTTTCATGATTTCCCACAAGGGGGCAGTGTATTCGAGGTGTACCTAAACTCTTCCTTGCAGAATTAACCTCTCAGATCCACGATTTACCACCTTTAGTTTCCTAAATAGTTTGAAAGGTAAAGTTTAGCTATCTGCTACGGAAGAGGATTAGGGCCACTGAAAAAAAAAAAAAGTTAACTGATTTTTAAATTTTATTTCAGTTTAACATGAGAATTCAGAATTCTGACTTTAATCTCAGAATTCTGACTTTAATCTAAGAAATCTGACTTTTTTCTCAGAATTCTGACTTTTTTATTGTCAGAATTCAGTCAGAATTCTGAGATTAAAGTCAGAATTCTGAGAAAAAAGTCAGAATTTTGAGATTAAAGTCAGAATTCTGACTTTTTTCCCATACTAAACTGAAATAAAATTTTAAAATCAGTTAACTTTTTTTTTTTTCTCCACTGGCCCTAATCCTCTTTCGTAATCTGCTATACCATATTTGTTTGAATTTTAGTTATCCAGGCTGAACTGAAAAAGGAAATGTTTAATCTGCTTCAGTTGCAGAGAGTGAGAAAATACATTTGGTGCAGTATATCTGGTTTCAGTATGCAAATTTCCCTTTAATTACCTTTCAATGATAAGGCCATGGATCTAATGCAGGTATGATAATTATCTTCTGCTTTCAGCTTTCTGCAGCACAGATGGTGAAGTTAAATCAGGATAAACTTTTGTCCCGAGAGTAAAAAAGGTTCTGAGGGTCTATAATTATGTCTCTGATGATGTTTTCAGTCTTCTCTAATGCTCTGGGAATCTAATTTGTTCATTGTTTCTAGCTCTGAGAAGTCCTCTCTCACCTGTGTTTATTATCTCTCTTGTTTGCTTCCTGATCTTGTTAATCAGTCGGTATAATTATTTTCCTCTCCAATCTATAACTCGATCATTTGTTGATGCATGTGTAAAATACAAGTTTAATCTGCCGATAAGCCTCTGCATGATTTTTTTTGCAACCCTCTGGAAGGTAATTAGTGAATTCTTCTAGAAAAGACACCATGTAGCTCCAAACTACATCAAAGCTCATCCTCAACTTGATTTTGTGTGTTTGTGCACGTGTGCATGTAGGTGGGTGTTACTGCAGCGTTTTACTTGTAATTATCAACATCTCAGCAGGAGATATGATGCTTTTGTGTGCAACTGTGTACAAGGTTCGCATTTTGATGTGTTTGTGTGTCTGCGTGCCGATGCATAATGAAGATGTTGGTGTGCTTCAGCACAAAGTCACAACCAGCTGTTTGCTGGATCATCAGCCTTAACCCTGCACAGCAGGAGAGCAGGAATAATGTCTTGTTTTCTTCTGAAAATCCTCTAATTGATAAGAAGGTGATGATAGCACAGTCAAGATTATCATTGTGAATCGTAAACAAGTGGAATAATGTTGCATTGAGTTTATGATAATTGTTCGTAAAGAGGAATTCTGTCTCTCCAAAAGCCAGTGACTCAAAGCTCTTGGTAAGTTTAGGTGAATTTCTGATTAAAAACAGGAAAAGCTTGAGCAGAAAGGATTAATTCAATTAAATACCAATTGTTTCAATGTTCTTTTAATATTAGAAATCATTTACTACTAAAGACACATCAATGATTAAAATGGCTTTTCAATTTAAGGACCTTAATTACAGAAGTTGTAGCAAAAAGGTCCATTTAGTTACATTTACTTTTAACTTTAGGAAGAAACATACTTTTAAGAGTTGTATTTTACTTAACTTTTAACTTTAACAGAAATATTATTCTTCAATTATCACTGATTTCGGTTTATTTATTTCAAGAATCTTCAGCTATCCTGAGATCAGGTAAAAATACAATAAACAGAAGATATTTTCTATTTGCTTTATGTTCAGTTTCTGCTGAAAAATTGTTTCTTCTGATCTAATCTGTAATTTTTTCATCAATCTTTATTTATTATATTTAGCTTTATTTTATGCTTTGAAATAGCAGCATTTGTAGATGCCTCGTCATCATCGTCTTTTTACTCCAGTGAGAGTAAAAGTAGCGACTCAAGAAATAGAGTAAAAACAGTTTTGGTAAAAAGGTTACTCAAGCACAAACTCATAATATCTGATTTACAACTTAAATGTATTTATTAAGAAAGACCAAAATGTAAAGTTAGCATCACAATAAAAAATAATAATAAATAACTTAATATAGGCAGGAAAAAACTTTCATCACAGAAAGTAAAGTATAAATGTTACAACACTGTAAGGTATCTCGAATGAAATTTTCTCTCTTTACTTTACTGCTTTACCTCCAAATATCCCGGTAGGTTTACCAAATATAAAATAAGTTTGTGTGCATTTTGAAATAAACATTAAATGTGTCTTTTTAGCATATTTGTTTAAAAGAAGCTTGTCCGTTATTTTGTGGAGTTACTCATGGTGGACGGAGTAGCCTAGAGAAACACAGAGACATTGGCTACATGATATATTTGGATGATACTGCCTTAAGATCACGTGAATCTCCATCAATTGGAGATTGCTCCTCCTTCTCTGGAAAAAATCGAAATACAGAAAACCAATTTTTGCTTAAAATAAGTTCATTTGTTCTTGGATTGAGGAGATAAAAGAGACATTTTCCCAATGGAACAAGACAATTTTAGGTCTAAAATAAGAAAAACAAAAACATTGCCTTATTACAAGTGCATAATATCTCATAATCTTATTTTAGGAGCAAAAATACTCAACCCATTGGCAAATTATCTTATTTACTTGTTTAAATAAAGGGAAAATACATTTATTTTAAGAAATTTTTACTTATTTCTAGATTGTTTTTCCAGTGTTCAATTTGCTATTCGTTGTTAATGTCGTGATTGATTTGTTAATAAAGATTTATTCTGTCTCAAATCAAGACTTTTGTAAAAATATTTTGTCACTGCAATACAGAGAAAGCAATACTGGCGTAAAGAATTAAAAATCAGCAGCATATAACAAGGATTAGTAAACTCACGTCTAAATAATCTGCCTTAAAAAACTGTTACTTCAATTTTATTTACTCAACTATTAGTGAGCAATATTTTACAAAGATATCATTCAAATTAAAGTAAAAAATAAGGTGCTAAAATATCTCTTTTTCTCAAAGTTACTAAAGCAAATCAATAGCTCAACTGCCTATCTGTCTGATGACATCATTCTAAATATTAGATCTAACGTTACAGCAGATGCTCTGTACTTCAGGTGCTTTTTTACTCTGAAACGAGTATTTATTTGGATGACTACTCTCTACCTTTACTTAAGTAAAATAATGTCAAAGTAGTGCCTCTCTTAGTTCTATCAAAACTTTTTGGTGCTCTACTCCAGTCTCTCTGTTAGGAGGAGGCAGTAAAACTCCCAGATATTTATAACTCTGATGGTTCACAAAAAAATAAAAGAAGAAAGGCCAGAATTTAACATATAAAAGATGTTTTTTGATAAAACTAGATCCATAGGATGAAGATCCAGGCTGCTTATATTTTAGATAACACCGGTTTTAGCCCCATGAATCTGATCCCTAAAAACCTTTAATTAATATACAACCACTAAAAACACCTTTAAAGCTACAACTAAACTTTGCCTAGAAAGATTGAAAAGAACATATCTGAAGCAATGACCCATAATATATTATTTGCATATATATGCTTCATTATGTAACCTGTTAATTCCATAGTAAACATCACTTTTCCAGGTTCTATGATGAACTTTTTAATGTGCTTCTTATTCAGAGCTTCTGCCGAAAAACAAACCAAAAGCCATAAATCATTTGCAAATGTTTACAGTCGACTCAGGATCCCAGTAAACACGGACTGAATTGATTGTCATATAGATCGCTTTGTACAGTTGCACATGCATAAATAAGCTCATTGGAAGCAAGATTTGCAGCATTGGTTGATTTATCAGTGCTTTGTGCTTCCAGCTCACCTCAGACTGGTCTTAACACAAAGCTGTTGCAAATTTAAGAATGATGTAAAACAGAGAAGAATGAAAAAACAGAGAAACAGGAATAGTTTTACAATTAAAACACACGATAAGACTATCAGGAAAGGTAGAGGGAGCAGTTTTTACTTGATAACAGTGTAACACGCAGAGAGGCATGAGCAGAAGGACGACAACAAGATCTGGATGTAACGGCAATCTTTCTAGTGAAGAACAGCGGTGACAGGATGGTAGACAGGCACTTACACCAGCCAATCGATGAGGACAGATCAATGAGGGACTGGACCAGTCGATGGCTGCCACAACCTCTGGGGAGCACACACACCAGACACTCACACACACTGCATAGTGACAGTATATGGCTCAATTCAAGGTTGGATAAAGGAAAATAGCAGAGATCACATGTAAAAATCACACATAAGTAAATATAATTGGTACCGGAAGTTAATCTCTTAATTTTTTTTTAGTTTTTACGGCACTAGTGGCTCATTTTAGGAGAGTAGCTGGCAGGAAAGGGGGTAAGAGAGAGGAGGGAGTGACATGCAGCAAAGGTCCACAGGCCGGATTCGAACATAGGTTAGCCGCGTCGAGGACTAAGGCCCCCATACATGGGTTGTGTGCGCTAACCACTGCGTTCCCACAGCACGCCTACACATGAGATTATACTATCAGATTGAGAGCTTTTTCTTTTCTTTAAATTGCCCAGACAAAGCAATCGTAGCCTGATAAACCAGACCAAGTGCGAGATTAAATGTGTAATTTAGTCTGGCCCCGATGAATGAGACATTGGAAGATTGTTGATTCATTGGCCAAAGCTCTGACCAATGAGCGCAACTGACTGTGACGTAGTAAAGGAAGCTGTTGGGGGAGTGTAAACAAACAGCAGTGGATAACTTGTTGAGATCATGGAGTTGGACTCTTGTTGTCGTTTGTGCAAAAAAGACATTTGAGTAGCCGGTGTTCTACCCCACTGTACACAACTTTTCTGAAGTTCTAATCAACCGTTGTCAGTGGCAGAAAGATTACAGAAAGTGGGAGTGAATTCGATTACACCGGTGAAATCCAATGGAGTCTTTCAAGCTTTTACAACCATGTTGAATAGACTGGAAAGAGATCTGCCAATTTATTGGAAGTGGACTGAAAACGAGGTTGAACCAGGTGCCCCTGCAGACCGAACGGGCCTGAAAATAGAGCTCGGGAGCCTACTCCCTTGAAAACACCAAGAGACTTGAAGACTCTCCGCCAAAACACGGACAAGCAAAGGATATCTGTTGCTCTTCTGCAGAATGTTGCCGAGGTAAGTTGACATTATCAGTATATAATGACGACCTGTGACGGCAAATCTATCTGCTTAATTTTCTAACACAGTCGTGCACCGAGGTACCAATAATTGTTGCCATCTTCCTTGATTCCTTGATCGCGCAGCTTTGTCGTCACACCCTCAGAACCCTTTGATTCCATGCCTTTAAAGCTTTGCATCCAAAAATTCAAAACACATCTCTGCGATGTGATTGGCCAGCCAGTTAGAGGGCCTGGGGTATTGATCGAGGCTAGACCACTCGCAGGCAAAAATGATTTTGGCCACTGCCGGGTGGGGCTACTTTACTAGGCTAAAGCTATCAAACATCCATTCAGACATCTTAATGGTTCAAAACAATGAAAAACGATAAGGTAACACATTCACAACTCCATGTGGATAAATAAAAGTATCCTGGAGATACGAGGGACGACTTGCACCAGCTACCACCATCATAGGATAACAAGGTTTTAAAAGATCATGGTTGATATTTTCGGTCACAATATTCTAATAGCTGAAAGTCCCTTTAAGGAGAAATAGAAAAATGTTTTGGGGTAGATTCCAGCTCTGCTCTGGACCTTCTGCCTACTGGCAACATCACAACATGGCACAACAGGCTGGAATGAACTACATTATTTCTGTTTCATAAAAATCTAACCTGTTCAGGAGCAGTGATGGGACTAACGGCGTTGAAACTAACGGCGTTACTAACGCCGTTACCTTGTTTTAGTAACGAGTAATCTAACTAATTACTTTGACTGTAACTATAACGCAGTTACCATTGCAGACACCCCGTTACTGCGCGTTACTCAGGTCGCACAATGAACCTTTTTTCATGATAGGACTCGTGCGCAGCTGCGTGAAGCTGACACCCCACCCACGTCAAAAAACTCTGCAAATAGACTGAATGGTTAGTGCAACGTTAGTGCAGATTTGTGCAGAAAAAAATATTGTTTGTGCTACTTTTGTTTAAGAGATATTAAAGATTATTTTTTAGGTCATCAAGAGGTGCGCGCCTTGTCATGAGAGAGGGGAGGATGAGATTCCGTCTGTCAGTTGAAAAGGTGGGTGTTTCTGCTGGTGGGTGTTAACGTACAGCACACACAGAGAGATGGAGAGTGAGGATGACTCCAGCAGCAAAACAGCGTTTTCCACATGGAAATACCGGTGTTACGTAGAGCTGCGTTTCCCCATCACATAACGGTTTCCTCTGCATCTCCACACAGCGCAGGCGGCAAGAGTCACCGCGCAAGCGGCAGGAAACGCGCATGCTCGCTAAAGGCGCGCAACAGTCGCTCTGTGCTCGCGCCACAGGAGAAGTATGGAGAGCGTGAACGATCAAATGAACCTGACAACAGCCAGAAATGATAGCCTATATGGAGAAAGGGAGAAATCTGGATGGATGGATGGATGGATGGATGGATGGATGGATGGATGGATGGATGGATGGATGGATGGATGGATACTCTGCCTTCTCAACCTACTGTATTTTTTATTTTAAACATTATTTGATGGCCTTTGTGGCAGGGATGGAGATCCATATTTTATGTCACACGCAGAGTATAGATCTAGATAGATAGATAGATAGATAGATAGATAGATAGATAGATAGATAGATAGATAGATAGATAGATAGATAGATAGATAGATAGATAGATAGATAGATAGATAGATAGATAGATAGATAGATAGATAGATAGATAGATGTTGCAGTATCTATAACAACCCAAACACACAGGATTTCAGAATTAGACATCCCCAGTTATTAATTTCATATACTCACCAGATCTGAATGTCCTGTTATAAAACTTCACATGGCGTTCCCCCCTGATGTCATTTACGTTGAGTTGCAATAAATGCTAAACTGTCTGCAGGTTCTTGTCTTTGTCGTCCGCTCTATTCAGCTGGCTTTGGAAACACACGGCGAGAAGGTGGGGGCCGGGTGGTGAGGTTTACGGGGGCGAGGAACGGAAAAGTAACGCAATAGTTACTTTTACTAGTAACTAGTTACTTTTATTGTGGAGTAACTCAGTTAGTAACTCAGTTACTTTTTGGGAGAAGTAACTAGTAACTATAACTAATTACTTTTTCAAAGTAACGTGCCCAACACTGTTCAGGAGTCTCTTTTAAATGTTACACATTCTTATTTTACTTCACGGTTATTTCTGACATAAATAAGCAGAAAATGAAAAGCAATCATTGTCAGTGTGGAAGAAAAGACTGAGCTACATCATCTGATAATGCATGGCCATCAGCTTCATTTGTTCTTTTTATAAAGATATGAGAACAAATGGGACATATTACGAAATAAAATACAAAACATTTGGGATATCTCGATAATTTTTTAAACATGTGAAAAAAATTAAAATATTAGAAGTCGTTTTGATTATAAGCATAATCATTAATGTTTTAGAAACCATCTTAGCAGCAATATTTGTTAATAAAACAGCCGTAACTTCTTGTTAAACATTAGTTTATTTCTAATTTGGTTGAAATACTTTAGTAAGGTTGCTCAAGGTTATTGAGTAGTGTGAAAATCTGATGATAACCTTTGCCTAATGATGAGTATCTCCATCTTTAATTCATGATCAGAGTGGAAAATAAATCTCCTCTTTGAAGATATTTATTGCCGAAAAGCACATTTTCATCTTTTAAAAAATGTAAGCTGCACATATCTTCCCTTTGCTTTAATTCAATTCTTCTACGCTTTCCTGCATTTCTCACAACTTACTATAGCAAGGTGATAATCTCAATAAATACATTACTTCACTCTTCTGCCGTTTCATTTCTTCCCAAAAGACATGCATGGATGTAGAAATGTGCATTACAATGCTAAGAGCTGTGTGAGATGCTTTAGGCTAGACTTTTTCTTTAGACTTTACCGACCATAGCAGAGAAATACAAAGCTTTAAAACTCTTTAATCCCCCCCTAACACCACCTTTTCCTCACAACTGAAAGTTGATCTACAAGGTGAAATCAATGAGACATCAGAGCTTCACCCGCAGCCTGCACCCGAATCTATTTCAGGAAGCAGCTCTGCCTCATCTTTAAACATCCTGAGATTTTCTGTAGCTTTCTCCGACACACCAAGTAATGCAGAGCAAAAGTTGAAGGAAAAGACCTGAATTATTCAGTAGAACTGAGACAAACAAAATAATCTAACAAATCTAATCAGGGAAAAAGAACGTCTCTAACTTCTTGCGTTCTCGGGTCGTTCCGACGTGCGCTTGTCTCAGAGGCAGAACAAGGAGGTTAGCCAAGGCACTAGTGATGGTAAAGCTGCTTAGCATCACTGTCACTCTTTGCAGTTGTTGAGCACCAGGGTGCTCTGGAGCTCAGGTTCCACATCAGCAGATTACCCACACCACAAGGGATTGAAGGGGATTTCCTCGCTTCCATTTCTGCTGTGCTGTTTGTTAACCTCAATGTAAACATCAGCAAACAGAAAAAAGACTCACTTTCTGACAAGAAGGACTGCTTAGACCACAGAACCAGCAAAGGATTACACGAAGACACAAGAGACACTAAAATCTATGAAAAAGGATAGTAAATAATAGAGATAATAGAGATAGATCATATTTATGGGTGAAAGGAAAAAAAATAACTGTGTAGAAGGCAAATAATTAAACATATTTCCTTTATAGGTAAATCTATATCTAAACACTGAGCATTATTTGGTTAAAAATACATCTAAATATCTGAAATATCAAGATCTAGAAAAATATTTAGTCAGAACTAGTTAATATTGGTTTAGTAGCATTTGAATCTACATTTTGAAGACTAACAGATATGGAGTTGAAATAAAAATGTTGTTAAACATTGGATCTATCATGTTTGAACCGGAAGCCTAACTTGTTCCTCTGGAAGCCAAGCAGACAATGAAAGCAGATAAAGTTCATTTAAGAAATGTGTATCTATAATTAGTTATTTCTGTATTTCCTCTTGTTATGGAGTAAAGTTGTAATCAAGGCAGCAGCATCTCTGTCTAAACCATGTATAGATCTAAATTAAACCATCATCTGCAAATGGGATATTCATTCCATCCATCAATCTGTCAAAAAACTATCACGCGGACACACTGTGTATACTGTATATATCCCATGCACATTCTTCTTCTTTTACCATTTGAACTGATGTAACAAGTACATTTCTCCACTGTGAGATCAATAAAGTCAATCTATCAATCCATTTTCTCCTGCTTATTCCATCAGGGTCAAGGTGGGACTGCTGCTGATCTCCGGCAGTCTGTGAGTGAAAGGCAGGATCCACCCTGGACATGTCGTCAGTCTGTTGCACAGAGACATACAACCATGTCACCAGTTAACCTAACAGTCATGTTTTCAGACTGTGGGAGGAAGCCGGAGTACCCGGAGAGAACGCAAGCATGCAGAGGGAGAACCTTCTTGCTTTGAGGCAACAGTATTGTAAACAGAGCCAACGTGCAGCCTCCATGCATTTCTGCAGGTTAGTGTGAAGTTTTACATGAATATTGTAAAAATGCTTTGTTTTACGGAAGAGGAATAGGGCCACTGAAAAAAAAAGTTAACTAATTTTTAATTTTTATTTCAGTTTAACATGGGAAAAAAGTCAGAATTCTGACTTTTTTCTCAGAATTCTGACTTTAATCTCAGAATTTGACTTTAACCTCAGAATTCTGACTTTAATCTCAGAATTCAGACTTTTTTCTCAGAATACTGACTTTAACCTCAGAATTCTGACTTTAATCTCAGAATTCTGACTTTAACCTCAGAATTCTGACTTTAATCTCAGAATTCTGACTTTAATCTCAGAATTCTGACTTTAATCTTAGAATTCTGACTTTAACCTCAGAATTCTGACTTTAATCTCAGAATTCTGCTTTAACCTCAGAATTCTGACTTTAATCTTAGAATTCTGACTTTAATCTTAGAATTCTGACTTTAACCTCAGAATTCTGACTTTTTTCTCAGAATTCAGACTTTTTTCTCAGAATTCTGACTTTAATCTCAGAATTCAGACTTTTCCTCAGAATTCTGACTTTAACCTCAGAATTCTGACTTTAATCTCAGAATTCTGACTTTAATCTTAGAATTCTGACTTTAATCTCAGAATTCTGACTTTAATCTCAGAATTCTGACTTTAATCTTAGAATTCTGACTTTAACCTCAGAATTCTGACTTTAATCTCAGAATTCTGACTTTAACCTCAGAATTCTGACTTTAATCTTAGAATTCTGACTTTAATCTTAGAATTCTGACTTTAACCTCAGAATTCAGACTTTAATCTCAGAATTCAGACTTTTTTCTCAGAATTCTAACTTTAACCTCAGAATTCAGACTTTAATCTCAGAATTCAGACTTTTTTCTCAGAATTCGGACTTTAACCTCAGAATTCTGACTTTAATCTCAGAATTCAGACTTTTTTCTCAGAATTCTGACTTTAGCCTCAGAATGCTGACTTTAATCTCAGTATTCTGACTTTAATCTCAGAATTCTGACTTTTTTCTCAGAATTCTGACTTTAGCCTCAGAATTCTGACTTTAATCTCAGAATTCGGACTTTAATCTCAGAAATCGGACTTTAATCTCAGAATTCGGACTTTTTTCTCATAATTCTGACTTTTTTCTCAGAATTCTGACAGCTAACAAACATGTTAGCATCAAGCCATAGCCATGTCTGTTTTGCGACTAGCTCTTTTGTTTTAATGACCTTCTGCTCCTCCATTAATGAGGGGACCCCTCGGGCACGTAAAAAGTTGCCTAATTCACTGGCCACCTCAAACAACTCACATCTTTGTCAGTGAAGTTGAGTGCTCCACATCTCTGAGAAAAAAGTTCTCAGAATTCTGACTTTTTTCCCCATACTAAACTGAAATCAAATTTAAAAATCAGTTAACTTTTTTTTTTTTTTTTCCACTGGCCCTAATCCTCTTCCGTATTGTTTTTAACAAGAGAAATTCTACAATAAAAAGATGTTCTCATAAGAAAAACTGTTTGAAACATGAAAAAGCCATGTAATCTTTTATAGGAGAAAGAAAAAAAATCTTTAAAAAAATAGTACAGCTGAAAATAAACTAAACTTTGGCCTCCATGCAGACATACTGCACCAATCTAATGGTGAAACCTGGCAAAGGTAGTATTATAAAACCAGCTGGAGAAGCTAGCTGCTGTTTAAATGTGATTGCAGCAATAGGTGGTTCTGCAAAGTATTGCTTTAGGGCAGTTGTTCCCTACCATGTTCTTCGGGGGGCCCTGCCCTGCATTTTTCAGGTTTTTGGCTGTTATCTGATTCAAATGATTACATTACCTCCTCAGGACCCATCAAGGGCTGCAGAAGCCTGTTGATCACCCATTTCCTTATGTCAGGTGTGTGGCAGCAAGAATACACCTAAAACATGCAGGGTAGTAGTACTTTGTAGGTGGAAGGCACTAATTTAGGAGTCTGGAATATAGATGTAAGCCAAACACTTTAGTTTTTTGTTTTTGTGTTTTTCATTTCTAAAGATAAATACAAAAAAATGCATTCCACTTTAGAATCCTGCTCTGGTTTGTGTTAATCAATCACATGTAGTTCATATAAAAAGAGGTGCAGGTTGTGTAAGATTTCCAGAAAAATAAAGGACAGTTTTTTTTTTTCTTACTGTTTTTAGACTATTAACAATTAAAACTGCAATTTCAAAACTGAAAAGTCTGTCATGCTATTTTTTCACAGGTTCAGACCAAAAATCAGAGATCCCACTAATTGCTGATAAAACTTCTTAGAAAGCATCAAAATCAGATCCATGCATGACCTCAGAGATGATGTTTAAAGATAAATAGCTAATTTTTACATCTAAAACTGTAAATATATTATAGCTTCTTTCTCATCTTCCTGTTTTTCATCTTTTTTAGATGCTACACCTCGCGATCATTCAATTCATGCACAAGTAATCAAATAAACAAGCTTGTCGAGGACAAATGAAACCACTGCAGAGTTCAAAGCGTGATTTCTTTGTAGTTTTTTTTTTTTTTTTTTTTGCAGGGTTTGTGATCTGAAAAGGATGAAGGGTGTTTGCGTGGGAGCCACCAGAGCTAATGCAGTGATTAATGTTTAGCTGCATGTTGTGATTCACAGAAATATGACTAAATGGTTCACTGAGTGTGAAAAGGACTCTGACGCCACAGTGTATGTGTAACACACACGTTCACACACACACACACGGAGGAGCTTACTGAATGACTGTGTGATCTAGTTAGTGATAAATGTTCAAGGATCACTGGGTCAAAATGAAATTAAATAATTTCTAGCCCACTGAGTAGACTGCTGGGATGTTTTTTTTTTTTTTTTTTAAGGTGCTGATGTTTTCAAGAAAGATGACTCCATTTTGGAGCAGGAACAACAAAACACTAGAGCATTATCACATCTTCCACCCCGGCAAAACAAAAGAGGATGACAAATGTGTGCAGTGTGCCGTGCTTTTCCGCTATGCGTCAGAGAAGACAAAGAATGATGGTATTATACCCTTTTAATGCCACAGTTTCACAGTGATGATATTCCCCTCATGACCAGATGTCTTTTGGATCTCTTATATGTTGTTACTAACAATGCGTTCTGTCAGACTCTGTTGATCGATTTTTTTGGAGCTTCAAAAAGTCAGAAACTGAAATAATCTTTAATGCACAATGATTTTAAACACCAAAAAGTTCAAATGCTTTACAGCAGGCAGGATCTAGAGAGACACTTTGATAGTCTTTGGCTTATTGAAATTAGTTTTAGGTATTTTCTCTCTAAAACTTTGGCAATAAACAAGTCTGCAGCAGGTCTAAAGATATAATCATGCATTTAGTTTTACCAATATTGAGAATGAACTAAATGATCAAATACACAGAATAGATGACTTTCATATTATAAACAGCTGAAACATTCTACATATGGAATGCTCATTAGGGATGGAACGGTTTATGAAAACCGTCAGAACCGTTCGGTTCGACTGTCTCGGTTTGGTTCGCGTGTGTTGCGTTCGGTTCATGCGCTGGTCCTTTTTCTCATATGCGAAGCGAGTAGACTCCAGAGCAGAAGGTGGCGGTACTGCGAGCCAACCACCAGTACTAAACAAGAAGAAGAAGCGAAGCAGCGTAGCCGGGTGTAGCAGAAATAATCAGTTGTTGTGGAGAATTGTGTGGGTATGGCGAGTGGGTCTGCTGTATGGGACCACTTTGCATTTAGTGACCTACGATGACGGCGGAAAGAAAGTTCTGGATAAAAGTGCAACAGCGTGCAAGCATTGTGCAACACATTTTGTTTATGCTAACAGCAACACGACCAACATGTCAGGCTAACAATCAACATATACCGAACAGAAAACCATGACCACGAAACCGTGAACCGAACCGAACCGTGGATTTTGTGAACCGTTCCACCCCTAATGCTCATGTTAAGTTAAACATTCAGCCAAGCCTATTTCACAAATAAAATGTTTACTGTAGGCTAAAATTTAAGTTTATGTGCTGAGAAAGAAAACAAATTTACTAGACGAATACTTTCCAATGTGGAGAGTCAGTCCATCTAAAGCCCCGGTAACACATTGACAATTTAGACCAGCGTATGCCTGACGTATGGAAAATCTGGGAAAAATGATGGCATACATTGGATAAGTTATGAGGACGCTGAACCACGCTGGAACACGCTGGCATACGTCGACATACGGCGAGTACATCAAGAAGTTTTGAGCATGCTCAAAATTTCTCGATGTATGCCAGTGTATGCCATACGTGGGGCATAAGTTACAGGTTAGTTATCTGATTGTTGACATACGTAAAGTGTAAGTAACTCATAAGTATTGGTGTCCAACTTATCCAAAACCTATGAGTAACTTCTCTTCTAGACTTCATCCCCATCATTGGGTGTAGGGTGAAGGTGAGTGTGATGGATCCTCCCTGCGTTCATGCCCAACGGCCACGACCAACAAAATCCTAGCAGACATGACACTGAATCTGCTGCAACTGGAAACCTTTCTTATTCTTTTAAAGGCATACTATGCAAAATTTTTCAGTTAATTAATGTGTTCCATAACGTTTTGGATGATTAAATGAGTCATTTCAGGTCGAACAAAGGTTTTCCCAGCCGCCCTGGTGGTCTGTAGGAGAAATAACGTACTTGCAATTGCAGGAGTCCTCGGCCCGCACCCACAGGCTCAGAAGTCTCGTGCATCGTGAGAGTCGATCTTGCTTTACGGCAAGAACTGCTACACGCCCCCAGTGAAAGGCATGCTTGTTGCTAGCGCAGTGGCGATATTTGTGAGGTTATCATGGCGAAACCAGCGAGAAAACAGCGAAAGCTCATGTCGGAGCAGTTTTCAAACTCGAAAATTGGAACAAAATAGTCACTTACCGCAGTAGACATGGGGATTCGTTGCATTCGCCTGTCTGCTAAGCTCAAAACAACCGCGCCTGGCTTGATGGAGAAACCAGGAGAACAGCTGAGCATATTTACGACAGTGCACTTTTACTTTCGCCTCGCTGGAAAATCAACACCTGTTGCATAGAGTACCTTTTATTTATTCAGTTTTTTGGGGGGACAGGTGGTATCGTCGCTGCACGCCTCAGGATTCTTATGTATCATTTCCTGGGCATTACGCTGCTGTGCGTTATACATAAGTTAGGCTGTCGTTAGACATAAGTTCTGGACTTGTTTTAAATACTCTATTTATACGCCCAAAATTGTATAAAATACATAGTAAGTTCAGCGTATGCCAGCATTTTAGGAGATCCTGGGATGTCGGGCATACGCCGGCTAGATTGGCAAGGTGGGACAGGACCCTAAGAGACCATTAGACAGTAGAATTGTTTTGCATATATTCAATAATACAAATAAATAATGGTGATTTAACATTTTCTACACACTTATGAAGCCGGTGACAATATAAAATAAATACATATAATTAAATTGTAGAATCAACAGCTATATATTTTGATTCCTAATCATCATAGCAATACAAATGTTTCCACTGCATCTCTAAAGGGCTTTATTTTTGGTCAAATATCATATTTCAGGTGTCATACACTTAGACTCCATCTATCAATGATATGTTATCAGAGTTCGATGGAGTCTAACCTACATTAAGCCCAGGGGAAGCAAACATGACATTCGGACCACATATCTCAGGGCTAACAGAGTGACTGATAGCTACTCATACGTAGCATATACACTATATTGCCAAAAGTATTTGCTCACCCATCCAAATTATTGGAATCAGGTGTTCCAATCACTTCCATGGCCACAGGTGTATAAATTCAAGCACCTAGGCATGCAGACTGTTTTTACAAACATTTGTGAAAGAATGGGTAGCTCTCAGGAGCTCAGTGAATTCCAGCGTGGAACTGTGATAGGATGCCACCTGTGCAACAAATCCAGTCGTGAAATTTCCTCGCTCCTAAATATTCCACAGTCAACTGTCAGCTGTATTATAATAAAATGGAAGTGTTTGGGAACGACAGCAACTCAGCCACGAAGTGGTAGGCCACGTAAACTGACGGAGCGGGGTCAGCGGATGCTGACGCGCATAGTGCGAAGAGGTCGCCAACTTTCTGCAGAGTCAATCACTACAGACCTCCAAACTTCATGTGGCCTTCAGATTAGCTCAAGAACAGTGCGCAGAGAGCTTCATGGAATGGGTTTCCATGGTCGAGCAGCTGCATCCAAGCCATACATCACCAAGTGCAATGCAAAGCGTCGGATGCGGTGGTGTAAAGCACGCCGCCACTGGACTCTAGAGCAGTGGAGACGCGTTCTCTGGAGTGACGAATCGCGCTTCTCCATCTGGCAATCTGATGGACGGGTCTGGGTTTGGCGGTTGCCAGGAGAACGGTACTTGTCTGACTGCATTGTGCCAAGTGTAAAGTTTGGTGGAGGGGGGATTATGGTGTGGGGTTGTTTTTCAGGAGCTGGGCTTGGCCCCTTAGTTCCAGTGAAAGGAACTCTGAATGCTTCAGCATACCAAGACATTTTGGACAATTCCATGCTCCCAACTTTGTGGGAACAGTTTGGAGCTGGCCCCTTCCTCTTCCAACATGACTGTGCACCAGTGCACAAAGCAAGGTCCATAAAGACATGGATGACAGAGTCTGGTGTGGATGAACTTGACTGGCCTGCACAGAGTCCTGACCTCAACCCGATAGAACACCTTTGGGATGAATTAGAGCGGAGACTGAGAGCCAGGCCTTCTCGTCCAACATCAGTGTGCGACCTCACAAATGCGCTTCTGGAAGAATGGTCAAAAATTCCCATAAACACACTCCTAAACCTTGTGGACAGCCTTCCCAGAAGAGTTGAAGCTGTTCTAGCTGCAAAGGGTGGACCGACGTCATATTGAACCCTATGGATTAGGAACGGGATGTCACTTAAGCTCATATGTGAGTCAAGGCAGGTGAGCAAATACTTTTGGCAATATAGTGTATGTCTGAGCATTGTTACAGGAAACTGGAAAAGCCAGAGAAAACTCCCAGCAGTAACTATAGTACCTATACTGCAGCTAGATAAACATCAAGAGGAGATGTTTTTCCAATAAACAGTCTTTCAGAGTTCTCTGAAGGTTTTAGTAGATAAAGTGTTTCCCTGAAGAACAGGAACATTTTAATGGATTTTTACCCTCAAGATAGAAGCGTAATATATGTGAAGGCTAAGCTGATGTCACCCAAGATTAAATACTTTCTCCATTTTGTAACATTTTCCTATTTAAAACACTCCTACTGGTTTAGATAAGTTATTCCTGCATTGTTTGATCTTTTACCCCTAGGAGACGCTTGAACTGTAACTTTCAGGTTTTACCGACCAAAGGCCGCTGGAAACACTGCACTTTCATATAAGTCTTCTTCAGTATTTTGGAATCTGATAGCAAATAAATTTAGACCAGCAGACTTAGAAGTAAGTCAAGGAGCCGCTTGCAAATTCAAAGCCAGATTCACCGCACTAGATTAAATCCCACATCAGAACCACAAATAAGTCCAATCAAGTCTGTGTAGGATCTGTTTTGTTGTTTAACAAAAACCTTTAGCGAAGTTAGCTCTCTTGTTAATGGGGAACTCAGACTAGTGTAAAACGGCGCTCTGGGTCACGTGACTCATTTATTGACTGATCAGACCCTCTTAACTGAAGGCCGCCACATACGCCACGACGTACTGTGGGCATACTGACTGTCTCAGAATGTCCGCCCTAACCTCTAAATCCCTCAATTTCTATAAAAAGCGGGGACTATATACAGGACATTATAGTGAACTCTATTAACTGACCGTTTGGACAGATGATCGCTACTTTTCATCTCCCGTTGGTCATATAACTCCGCCTAAGCGCATAGTCTGTGCCATCTTTTATTTGCCGCCACAACAAATCCAGTGATTTGCGCATTCTCCGCACTAGACAAGCAGGTACAAATCCGATGATTTGTTGTACCTGCTGGGATGAACCTGCTTGTCTAGTGCGGAGTATGCGCACATTTTCTGCGGAGGGTGGAGACTTCATAATCAAATGTATCAGTCATGGCGACAGTGGCGTTGGATGTAGGAGTTTGCCCTGCAATCGAAGGGTTGACGGTTCAAGCCCCGACTCCGACTTTCAGTGTCGTTGTGTCCTTGGGCAAGACACTTCACCTGTATTGTCTACTGATGGTGGTCAGAGGGCCCGGTGGCGCCAGTGTACGGCAGCCCCGCTTCTGTCAGTGAGCCCCAGGGCAGCTGTGGCTACAATGTAGCTTGCCACCATCAGTGCGTGAATGGGTGAATGAATGTAGTGTAAAGCGCTTTGGTCAAGTCTCCTAACATGAATAAAAGCGCTATATAAGTACATGCCATTTACCATGGCATTTCTAACCTCCGCTGTGAGATGCTCTTCAAATTTTGCCTCCATTTTGTCCACGAGATGGCGCCAATTCTCTACTTATCTGCTTGATGTCACATAAAAAAACAGTTTGATTTGACCACTGTTTCTTGAGCGACATTGTGTAAGAGTACAGGCTCATAAGAACTAAACCTATCCGGTGGACGTTCGCTCCTTGACGTTCGGACCTCAACTACGCCTTAAAGGTATAGTGGAGGATGTTCTTTTTCCCAGTGGATCATCAAAATAAGTGGTCCTCCTAACTGACAATCATTCTGTTGATATGTTTACGTAAGGCCTTCCTACATTTTCAGTTACCATGGTGAGTCTGACATAGTGGAGAAATTACAAATCTTCCATTGGAAAGTAAGCTTTTATCAGCGATACAAAGAGCAACTTTTAAACAGAGCGTGCACAAGGAGACATGGGCTTGTGCATGTTCTCACACGTGTTTAATAGGGATTCCCACTAAGGAGCGGGTACAGGATTGTGCATGTGCATTTTTTTTTTTTTTAGTGGAGAGGGCAGGTCTTTTCAAAAATTTGCGAAAATCCTCCACTACACCTTTAAGTACACATTGGCCTTTGCGGAGTCAAGTGCATCTGAGTATATGCCTTTACATAGACAAGTTTAGGAGAATAGAACATTGACCTCAGAAATCATTTCATATATTTAAATTAAGATAATACTTGGTTGAAATGTTGGTGTTGCCTTCAGAATCTGCAACCTGTCTTTTAACTGAAAATGTAACATTTGTCTCCAGGCTTAAAATCTCTTCATCTGCTTCCTAATATTGCATTTATATTACAAAACTCAAAATCACGACTTTAATGTTAGACTGAAAAGTGCTTACTTCAAATCGCATGCATGGATCGGCGCCTTAGCTACAATTCTCTGCCCTTCTGTGTTGCAGCAACTCACTTTAAGCATAATACTGCCACCTAAAGGTCTGCAGTGAAAAGGTCAGCGTCTTACTTGGGAGTGTCATAGCCATTCAAAAAAATTTGGAAATTTCGATTGCTCAGCTGTAATTTATGCTATTCCAGTGTTCGTATTAACATCCTCACACCTTTGAGAGCGCTTCAGTCAACCAACCAGTCTCTCCTTGATGTTCAGTATCAAAGTTAAACTGTGGAGGCAGCTGCTGTTGCTGCCTCCAGACTGGAATAACTTACCTCCACATGTCCGCACCACTCAGAGCAGAAAATTATTTAAGTGTCTGTTTAAAAACTGTTTTTTTTTTTTCCTGACCTTTGATGATGAAACACCAAATAGTCCTTCGAAGTCTTAAAGTGTTTCCTACTTATTTCTTATATAGTTTTATTTCATTTGCAGTTTTAGGGTTGTTGTTGAAAACGTAAAGGTGTTTGGTAAACTGTTGTTTTTAAATTTTATAAATGGCGCTGACATTGGCCAAGGGTTTAATAGCTGGCTCTATATTTACATTACATTGTGCATTTTCTGCTTACAATATATTCTGTAAATGAGAAAACTTCATGGTTCACCAGGAGGTTCAAAAGTGACAAAGGTATTTTTCCAGTTTTTGTAAAACACTTGAGTTCCTTAAAAAAAGAAATCCCGATTCGGTTTTACGGATTTCGGTTTTCTCTTAAGCCAGAAATACTATTTTGCTTAAACTCATGCATGACGGTGCATTTGTTTTGTCTATGCATAAAGTCTCAAACAGTTCTTGTTGCCATATCAACCTGCGGGGAAGCTCTGGAGGATGTGTTTGCTCGCCGTGGTGCATGAGCCCATTGTCTTCCAGCTTGGATCTAATCCCTGTAACGAAGCGGCTGTTGGATTTATAGACACTCGTAGAGCAGACGGAGGGAGGTTCCCCTGTTCGCTGAGATAATAGCAGTGCACTGAAGTGGAGTGGTTTATACACACACACACATGAACACACACACAGCCTCTTAAGCTCTGCATGTGGCAATTATCTCTCCTCTCAGCAGCTTGTGGCATCTCCCCCATCTCTCTGCTCAACCTCGCCTTCTCTCATTTTATTAATCTCCTCCAAACTTTTTCTTCTTCTTCTTCTTCTCCTTCTTTCCTCTTACGTCTCACTATCGCTCCTTGTGATGTTTGTATCCCTCTTCTCATCTCTTTTCCAGCATGTTCCTTCATCTCTTTTCGTCAAAAAAAAGGAAGTAAAAGAAGGCACCACATCCATTCAAAGTAAAAACCCTTAACATTTTATCTCTGCTCATAAAAGCAGCAGTTTTTTAGTGCAGAGGCTTTGCACTACAGCAAAACATGCACTATAATAGAGATACAAAGCTGCACTACAAAGAAACAGAGTTTGCTTTGAATTCCACACTGATGTAGTTTCTTTTATACCACATTTTAAGAGGAGCTTTCTAATGCCTTTCTCCCCAGACACTCACACTCCTACTATAAGTCTTTTGTATATGTGCACAATTCTTAGAGCTGTTGACCTTTGCTCACTGATTAGCAGATCAGGGTTTGTAAAATTATGTTTCATTGGTTAAAAAACTGGAGCTTCAGATGTTTTATTTGGTAGATGACCATCACATCCCTGAATCAAGATGAAATCATTTTCATCAGGAAAATTGAAATCTGGAGAAAGTGTAACCATCCATAAACACGCAGCTATCTCCAGAAACAGAATAACTCTTCTCTCAATGAGATAAATACCTGGAGCCTTCAGGTTTTACGGGGGACCGCCTGTCTTCAGGTAAAAACCTTCTTTCTCCACTTTTAGGTGATTGTGGCCTTAGGATAATTATCATCAATAATGTGTGACTTTATTACACCCTAATATTACCCGCCTGTTGTGTGTCAGAACTGATGTTTTGCCAAATAGTTTATCTACTTAGAACAGTTCCTCTGTCATCTTCATTCTGCATTTGGCAAAGATTTGGGAATGGAATGAGAGCGGTGTCCTTCAGCTAAGAACAAAGTGTAATATTTTGATATGGCTGGAGCCATGGATGTCTCCTCATCTGCAAAGGTGAATGATGTAATGATGTGATGATGTGGCAGACTGGAGATGTATAAAATGCTTTACGAGATGCAAGCCTGATTGGTAAGCAGCTGCCTTCTGTAACCCTAAGCAACTTCTCTGATCCAGTAAGATTACAATTTCATAATCTGTTGTCATGTCTCCTGGTTATTTAATACATATACTTAATGAAGTGAAGTTTGTCCAGACAGATTTCTTTTCAGGAAAAAGAACCGGTGAGAGAAATCTTCAAGGTGTAGACACAGAGCTTTATAAATAACAAACCAACAGGAGCAGGCCACTAATTCAAAGTAGTTATTCACTTGGCATTGTTTTTAGTTATAAATGTTTAGTTAAATGCTGACTGGACCGGACCAGGTATTCGCACCGAGCCAGCCGGGGACGGAGCGGCCGAACCCGACCCAACAACGGCCTGCCGTACCGTGATTCCCCCCGCTTGCCCGATATGACAGGTTGGGGGAAGCACGGGGCCGCCCAGATTCGGGTCAGGTTCGGTCGCTCCGTCCTGGACCAGCCCCGAGTCGTCAGCCCCGGAGCTGACCAAAATCCAGGACGATTTTGAAATTCCCCCCTGACATTTTTTTTTAGGTATAAAAAGTAGGACATGTCCAGGAAAAGAAGGACGTCTGGTCACCCTACCATATCAACAATTTGATGTTTCAGTGAGTGGGTGCTTGTTGCTATGATGAGTCTTTGCTCAGCAGCTTTGTTAGTTGCCAATGAGTGCACAGCTCATCTAAATATTCATGAGGCTTGCATTAGGGGTCATAGAACAGCAAATATGCCATTTTCAGCCCAACCAATGTTACACACCCTATTCAGAGACCTTAAGGACCAAATACCCTATAGAATCATTCTATGACCCCTTCAATAAACAAGGATAGAAGAAAAAATAAGAGTAGTTGAATTTAAAGGGCAAATTTACAAATTTATGCTAATATAAACTGGATTTAAATGACAAAATTTGAATGTATATTTATTAATAAAAACAAAAATCATGACAGACTACAGACAATAAAATAAAAATGAGTCTACACACTGATTTTGTTGGGACGGTTATACAGAAGGATCTACGATGATGCTTCTTGGTCCACTCACATCAACAAACAGTGCAGTGCAGGTCCAGTTACCGAAGCTGTGCTGCTCGATGGAATGATGCCGATCAAGCTCCTGAATTTCACAATCCAAACAGGAAAGAGTTCCAGTGATTTTCATATAAAAATCAAACCAACATATTACAGTAACTTCACTAATAAAAACATTGAATCTGTAAACTGGCCGGCTTTTGGAGGATTAAAAGATTATTAAAAGATCATACAATAAACACAGGAAAGCAAATTTTCCCCTAAAACTCCTGGAAAATTGTTAACCCATATGGGAACTTTATTTCTCTTTAGTGCAGTTTCCGCAGCCGGTGTTACAACAAAATCTGTGACCCGTTATACATTGTGACCCAAAAGAGTTGAACATGGAATTTAAGTTATTAGACATTCGATTAAATGATTAAACTCACAACGCATTGATGTTTCACTGTATTTATAAAAAAATATAAAAAAATATAAATACAGTGGTCAGAGGAAAATAGGCTGGAATATGTAATGGGTGCAGAGAGGGACAAAGTGGAAAGATGCAGAGAAGAAATTGGACAGAAATTGGTAGATGAAAGTGGGATGAGAAGTTAGGGTAGAACATTTTAAACGTGTCGAGTTTGATCCGAACCGTGTTGATGGAAAAATTAAAAACTTAAATGACAAATTATAAGTTTTCCAAACTTTTCAGCCTTTCTAAATTTAAATCGCCTCACTTTTTTGCTCTTCACACAAGTTCCTGCACAACCAAATTGACTTGAAGCCAAATTCTCCCTTTAGGGAATTCAGCCAGAGTGTAGGAAGCAGTGCAGAGACTCTGCCATGAGAATGAAGGTGTTCCTAAGAATACAGAACTACAGCAGCTTCAGAGAAGAATCTCACCACAGTTTCTCAGTTTTTTTAGTCCCACCAGAGAATGAGGTGCCATCATTCCCTCTGCCAAGTGCCCCTGAGACCCCAGCTACAGTGTGACCGAGTTAACATATAATCACATAGCAGCACACCCTCCTTCACCACTGTCTACACACACACTTCATTGCTGTCCTATAAGAGATAAATGAGCCCCATCAGCCCCCTACCTCCCTGCTAACAGATGAATGTCTGTGTGTATCCCCAGTTTTCCCCTCCTACACATCATTCTCACTTTTAGAACACGCACACGTTCTCTCACACAGACACGAAGTGCCTTATGTCAGCCCAACAGCGAATTTCCCTCCTCTATCAACACAACAGATGATGCAAGGCGATGAACACAATACACGCTTATGCACATTAGCAAACCACATATGCACATGCAAAACCGCTCACACTTGCGCACGCAATCAGACACGCTGTCAGAGGCTGCGGACGAGATATTACAGGAATCAAGAAGCCTATCATCGAGGGGGAAACGTGTCAAAACAGCAGATGCACACCGTGATGTAGGTGGCAGTTACATTGATGGATTTTAGGCTCGTATGTGAGATCTGATCCTGGAGCCAGCTGTGCTGCTCACCACCAGCAACTACTCAAAACTACCCACAGTATAGGAAAAGCTATTAGTATCTTGGACTCATAACCAAGCATCGTTCCAGGTGTATACCCACTTACCTGCACATGAAAACATGGGGGATGCTTTCTTTTTCCAGTGGGCTAGATTCATTAAATACAAGCTGGATAGGATCATCAGTTTATTGCAACACTTTTACGCCAATCAATGAACCTCACTATTATGTCACAGAGTGAGTCATGTTGCTGTAGCTCATATGGGAAGCTGGATAACGGTACTGGTGTCTCTGGGTCTACTGGCTGGATCCTGGTCACTTGCTGCCACTTCGAGGACCTGAAACTGTTATACAGGGCCGTCCCAGGCCTCAATGAGGCCAAAATTAGATTTTTTGGCTAGAGAGGAAATGCAGTCGTTTTGATTCAGGTGTGCTGGAGCAGAGGGAGGGAGAACAGTGGGAGCTGAGAGCATCTGATCAAAACCTTAATTCGTTTACCTGTTTACAGTTGTGACTCAGTCAGCCCCTCTCTGAACTGTGATGATTCTGCCCATTTTTGAACTTTCTGCTTGTTTTTTTTTTTTTTTTTTTAGTTTAGTTTGATTTGGTTTGATTTTTATCATTCTGTGTTTTCTGGGTCATTGGTTTCATTTCCATTTTGGGTCATTCTTGTTGTTTTTCCAGTTGTATTTGAGTTTTTATGTATTTTTGGTTACTCTCTGTTGTCCCCTTGTACCAGTTTCCTTTCCCCTTAGCTCCCTTCTAGACCCTTCCGTCCACACCTGCTCCCAATCAGTTGATTACTCCAGTCTTTGTTCTATTTAGCATTTTTACTTCTCCTCTGGAGTTACCGGTTGCTGGATTTTCTTCATTCCTTCCCAAACCTGTTTCCTGTTTGATCTGGTTCCTTTGTTTGCACTTTTAGTCTTAGTGGAGATAAACCGATATGTTGGCAGACCAATATTTTTGGCCAGTATTAGTGAGGGGGCAGGTGTTCACTTACCTGACTCCGCCAGATGGATTTGCTCCGCATATCCATCTGGAAACCTTCCGTTGAAGTAATTTTGGGAAGTGGCGAAAATACTGGTTAGCTGATTGGCCTATGTTGGTGATAGACGGGCCAAATAAACCAATCAGATCAATGAAGCATATGACGTACTAACAGAGCGATGACGAAGAGGAACCAATTGATAGATTAAACTCTTGCTGAAACCAGTCGGGAGAAGAGCAAAAACATCTTTTCCTCTGAGAAAAGCCTCCAGAGCAGTGTTTTGCTCTTCTTTCAGTGAAGAAATACTCTGTAATTCCGATAAAACTTGCTCGATAGCCACGCTAACGCTAGTTTCATCGGCTGAAGCCGCCATGTTCTTTAGACTGAACTGTCGTGCTTCTCCTTGCGTCACACCTCAACCCGCCTCAAAGCCAACGCTGATTGGATGTTCGTTTGGTGAACGGCTCCAAATTTTCTTTAACGGAGAGTCTCCAGATTGATCTGCGAGTGAAACCTTGAAAGCTCGCGAGATCAGGATGGTCTCACGAGGCTAGGTGTTCACCGACTCATTTGTGCTTTCACCAGCTCTCCCTTTGGTTAATGTAAAGGAGATGCCAAGTTGTCCATCCTTCATATTTTGTTTAAATTTTTCTTTTTGCTTAAATTGAAACTTATATGACATCTGTTATCACTGTGTCATTTTTTATCATCTAAATGGAGAAGATAAAAAATATTGACTTTAAAAAAAATACTGCCAATATTGGAGCATTTTATATCTGACTATAATATTCAGTGCTGAAATCAACAGTCTGATTCTCAGATTTTTCCATACCTATAAATAAGTAAAAGGTACTGCAAACATTGCTATCTGCTATACTTTACTTGTACGAATCATCTAGTGTTACAAGAAGTAACTAAAATAAACTAGTATACGGTTTATTTACCATAACAACATTGTGTAGTCAATACTTATTGATATCAACTGCAACAGCAATGTTAGAAAACAATCTGTAGCACAAGAACAACAAATAAAATAGCTTTAAAATATATGACAATAAGAAATTGCATTGTACAAAAAAAGACCTAATTTAATTAAATACAGAATAAAACGTCAAACAATCTTTATTCAACAAAGATAATTTTGTTTCTGAGATGTTTACACTTGTTCTTCCATGACTGTGTGTTAATATGTTCCCAAGACTAAGTATAAGTGATGATTTCTACATGGTTAAAGATATATATCCTTTTCTAACTTAAAACAGATAAATACAAAGGCTGTGTGTCATCTGCTCTTCTAAGCAGTACAACAGGATATCATGTATAAATCTGTTTTTGTGAACAGAAAACAGTTTAGTCAGTAAACTGGATAATGAAGGCAGGCTGTAAGTAACACAGGACAAAAATCAAATGTCTCATACGTAGACTTGTCTCCTCAGCTTTTTAAGAGTTTATAGGTCATGGTGGTAGAACATCAAGTTCAAATTTTGGTTAATTATTGTCCAAAAGTAAAAGTTCCCCTGAAACGAGGTGTAAACATTAAACAAATGCTTGATTTTGGTCAAAATTGCTGAGAGTGAACAAATTATTTTGCATATCTTTGCTTTTTTTTGTTTTTGAATGTTTCTGTTTATTTACGTCAAAGTTATGGTCCACTCACATCAAGTGTGGAGTTTTATGAGTCATTCATAATCCATCTCATCAGGTTCTGATTTTTCATCATTAAATAAAGCAGCTAAACCACAACAACCACATTAGCATCAAGCTACCATAAAACCTCAGAGCCATAAATGACTGCAGAGCTGCTTTATTTGTATCCCTCTGCAGGTCCTGGGGTGTCTGCTCAGAAAGCAGGTTAGTTTGGGTTCAGAGAGAGTGCAAACAAACCGGGGTTTAAGAGTTCATACAGGCTCATAAAAACAATAATGGAGCTAATGCTATATCCCCAGAGGGGTTCTTTGTGATGAAGTGCTGTGATCAATTAAGATAAATCAAAATAAAATCATTTAAAGCTACAGTGTGTAATTTTCAGCGACATCTAGCGGTCAGACTACAGACCGCAGCAACATGAACATCTCCCCCCCACCGCTTCTCCCCCCCAACAGTACGGCGAGCGTTACGGGACAAAATTTCTTCTACGACGTCCACATCACCTACCCTCTCAAGTGATGAGGTTTGTTTACATAGATAATTTTACAGATAGTATTTCATTAGTCTGTGTAGGGTATAGATTTCATGTAGACTTAAGATAATAAATATACCCGTTATTTTTTCTACATCGTTTTGACGTCTTGGTGAGCTGCTTTGCATGGTGATATAAACAGACGAAGTAATTGTAGTCATTAGTTTAACAGCGAGATTGTGTTCGCTGGAAGAATATATATCCCCCGTTTACAGAGTCCAAGTCATTTTGGTGGCACGGGGGTTACAACGCGAGGGAGAGGGAGAGGACGAGGGCGAAGGCAGGGAGGCCGTGCAGCTAGGGCCAGGCGAGAGAGGGGAGCCAGCGGGGTGAGAGCAGAGGAGGAAAGGCTTGAAGATCTCCAAAGGAGCCGGAGAGAAGTAACCGAGGTATATATCCAGAAAATTATTTTACAGAAAATTACTGAATCATTACCTGTGAAACGTCAGGGACGTTGCTGAATAAGTATACTGGAGAGTAACAGCATCATCACGCAGCATGTTATTGTTTTAGACAGGTCTGAGCATCCTGTACTCCAAAAACTGCAGTGATATTAGACAATTGTGTGTGTAGGATTAATTACCTGTCCAAGAGAAAACTGGCAACTTGAGCGTCACTTTGAAAACCTTTTTCCTCCATCAGTGACTTCCATCGTGTAAATGCCGTGCCAATGTTGATCCGTGTTTTTTGCCGTTTCTTGTCACGCTTGCGTTTATTCTCGTCGTGTTTCCGCTTCTTAGATGACGGGGGTTCGGTGTCCGCCGCTTTTCGTTGTGATACAGAGTAGGCATGATCCTCCATTCGTCTGATGTTTGGCCACACAGTGCCAAACAGTTTGCAAAGTCACTCACGCCTGCCGCCTTGTTCACCTTTCTTGTTACTGAGGCGCAGTATACCTGCTTCTTCTTCTTCTTTGGTTTCAGGCAGACTAAACGCTTCTCAGGCATAATACTGCCATCTACTGTTCAGTACCGTCTCAGTTAATCTCTCTCAACTTGCCGTAGTTATTTTTGAGCGTCATGGGAGATCTCGCAATCGCTAGTTTGTTGCCTCTGCGCTTGCCGTAGCGCAAAGATGTCAGCCTCCATGGCTGCGAGACCCGCTCCTATGTAATTATAAATAACGAATTCTAAGGCAACGCAAATATTATGGTTAAAAGGCTGAGCTCATAGGTGATAATAAATAACATAGTTATGTATAATATATTAAATTTCTGACTTTATATGCCTGTAATTATTACACACTGTAGCTTTAAGGCTAAGATTAAATGTACTGAATGAGGAGATATTTGGGGCTAAATGAGTGATGTAAAGACAAAATGAGGAGTTTTATTCTGCAGTTTGTAATATCTTGACCGAACAGAAATAATAAACGAGCCATCAGTTGGAAATTGGACTTTTTCATGTTAAACATCTGTGCGTCAGTTGAAAGCTGTCAGAGAATCCAGATTGTGAAGATGGCTTGGTTTTTTTAAAACTATGGTTTCTTTGTTAAAACCACAAAATATAAGAGCGAGCTTTCAACAAAGTGAGATTTTGGTCCTGCTGATTGATAAACGTTATTATTAGAAGGTGCCTAACATTAGCCCTCCTTGCTACCACCACCTCTGTCTCTATTCCGCCAATCAGAGACTCACTTGCAGGCAGTGGGTTTTGCTGATTCGTCTTTACCTATTGTGTAAGACAGGGGGTGTGTTTGATTTCAGAGGCTGCATCCTCCAAGGACCCGGTCTATCTGGACTGGATCCTTTGAGGTCCTTGAAAAAAAGGAGGCCGGAGATGTTTTGACTATTGATTCAAACAGGTCCAGCCTTTAAAGGAAAAGTCCGGTCATATTCAGAATTCAAACTTCTGAAAGTATTTTAAACGTGGAATTTCTACATACTGTTCAAAAAATTATAAGTGTTTTTATTTAGGTTTTTATCTCCATGTTCGTCAAAGAACACTACTGCCACCTACTGGTTTGTGACGTCACGGTGCGGTATCGGCTGTTAAGCAAGCCCCAGTGCTGTATCTGGTGTTTGTCACAACGCGCTATTATCCAAGTCACAGTGTTTTTGTTTTTTTCTCTGGCAAGAAGTTAAATGGCAAATCCTTCCTCTTTAAGTTCGCAATCCAACGACAAACCCGTCCGTGGAGGATCATGAATGGGAAAGGGTAAATAATAATATTACAACATCCAGCTGCCATGCACGTGGGCATTGTCAGTTTCACTATAGCTCTGGTGAATTTCAATGGTGAAGTCCTCTAGAAATCTTCAATAATTGTTGTTGATTGCAGATGTGTCTAGTAGTTCCCATTGATTTTGCTTGTAAAGCGGGAGAATGGCGCTTTACACACCGTTTGGCGCTTTACACCGTGAATACACTCCTGGAAGATGTCAGGAGTGAGGTGTTACTATATTTGGGCAAAGATTTTAGGTATAGATAATGATCTATTGATTGTTCCTTGCTGGACTTTTCTGTCACAGTCTTAGTTCTGTTAAGTTTTCTTTTTAGTATTCAGTTTAACTTTGCTCCATGTATCCTAGTTTTATTGGTTTACTTCCTATTTTGTTGTGTTTTCTGGATATATTTGAGTTCTTAGGTTTTTATTTGTTGCCCTCTTGTGTTGGTCTCCTTTTCCCTACCTCCTTATACTGCTTTCTTCACACCTGCTCCCAATCAGCTCGTTAGTCCTCTCTTTGTTCAGTTTCTCATAAATACTCTCCTTGTGCAGTACCTCAGTGCTGGTTCCTTATCTTACCTTGTCTCTTCTCACCTTTCCCTGACTCCATGTGCTCTTTTCCCCCTGATGTCTCCATGGTTCTGGTTAAGTTTTACATTTTAAATTGGATTTTGGATCCCTGCCTCTGTTACATGTTTTGATTTCTTAAAAACTGCAAGACCCTCTGTCTCTCAGCCTCTGCATTTGGGTCCTAAAACCTCAACCAAACCTTGACATTTTCCTTTAACCACTTGTACGCTCTGTCGCCTTGCAACCCTAACAGTTGACACACAAATCAGGCAAAGAATGGATACCGTCACTACTGCTCTAGGTGTTAATAACATTGTTGAGGAGCTTCAGCAGCAGTACCATCGTTGCGAATATCGCATTTATAGTTCCCACCCTGCAGATATATTTGAATTTCTTCTTAAATATCAGCTAAACCCATTTGCACACGGAAGGATTAAAAATTCAATAAACCAAATATTATCTGCCACATATCTGACTCACAAACCATAAAAAAATATATATTTTCATTAATTTCATATGGTTCCTCTGAGCACGGAGCAGCCAGCTTGCTTGGACTCGCAATGAATCCTGGGTTAACCGAGGCTTTGTAGGATACACCGGACCCGTCCTTCAAAACGGGCAAAAACAAGGCTGCGTTTGTCTGCCGCATAACGAGGAGTCTTTCAATCCGAACAGGCCTCGGAGCCACACTATGACGTAATCAGCTTGCAAATCTAGACTTCGGAGGAAACAGCCCCTGAATTTGAACTCAGTGTTTTTCAACCCTGTTCCTCAATGCAGACTGTCCTGCTTGTTTTAGGTGTTTCTCTGCTTTAATACACCTGATTCAGATGATTGGAGTTCAGAAAATCCTGTTAATCTGTTATCAATTGGTATAAGGTGTGTGAAAGCCTGGATCATCACCGGGACCAGAGGAACAGAAAAAAACTATAAGAGACCGGCAAACAAAAACGTAAAAAAAAACATGGCCATCAACTAATGTTGCTAGTGCTACATGAACTTGCTAATGATAGTTGAAAAGACAAGTCAAATTCTTTTATGTAGCCTCTTTAGAAAATGATATGAAGAGGTCAGAATGAGATTGATTACGAATTATTTTCTCCTGAAAGTGAAATTGAAACTCAATTTCAGATGGATTGTATAAGTCAAACACAAGGTTATGATGCCTTTAATCAACTAATGACAAGAAAACAAAACCACTTCAAGTT
This sequence comes from Cyprinodon tularosa, assembly GCF_016077235.1. Classification (NCBI taxonomy): domain Eukaryota; kingdom Metazoa; phylum Chordata; class Actinopteri; order Cyprinodontiformes; family Cyprinodontidae; genus Cyprinodon; species Cyprinodon tularosa. The sequence continues at coordinate 91,681 of NW_024039686.1, forward strand.
CAAATTCATTCTGATGATCAGACAGATCGAGTTTTGCTTTTAGCTAAATATGCTCCTTAGATAGTAGCTGAGCAGATAAAAGAACAACAATTTTAGAAATATTATGGAGGAAATACAGATCTCTGTATGAAAAAAATAATATTTATCAGTATAGGGTTATAACAGCTAAATCTATGCAAATCAGGTGCAGCTTATGTTTTATTGCATGGTTTGTGTGTTCTGCTGCAGGCATGGCTAAATGTACACACATCCATCATCCATCCATACATTTAAAGAGAAAAGCATTTTGACCATAGGGACAAATATTTTACATACATCATTACATTTATATGCAATTTTCAAACAGCAGCAGGATGTAGGAAACTTTGCTCTGCAGTCAAAGTGGAAAAACTATCTGCAAATAAAAAAATGAACATCTGCAAAAGTCTAGAAAGAAATTAAATGAAGTTTCAAACTAAAGCAGCACCATTCCATTGTAATCTGATGAGAGGATACCTCTTGCTCTTAGTAAGCTTTAATACAAAGCCAAACCTAAGCTGAGTGCGGAACCGTAATCTCTAGAAGTGCTTATGCCATTAGGTAAACTGGAATCAGAGGCTGTCCAAAAGAGTTGGGTTAGTGCATCCAGAACGGTGTCAGCCCAAACACACTGGACCTCTGCACACTTTCCACAAGTGCCTGGAAGTATTTTATCTCTCCAAATGAGACTAGGCGGATGCTGTCAAAGCGACAAGCTCCTTATCTTCCCGCTGAGCGTCTTTCACACAGATGTGAACGGCGCTCCGCTAAGAGGATTTCTGTTTTGGTTGAAATTAATTTCTAACCAGACGGATGGATTGTAATTTGCTTATTTCTGTATGGAAATGAGTTTGTTTCTGTAATCAAAATTAGTTTTAGTGGAGAATAATTAGAAACTTTGAATGTGTGTGTGTGTGTACCTGTGATGCTCTGCGCTAACCTGTGTGTGTTTTTATGTTTCTTGATGCCTGCAGGCTGCAGGAGTTTAGCTCCTCTGTGTACTGATAAGCTCTCATCCTATGCAGAGCATCCTAGACAGATTCATACCAAACTGTGGAGTCTGATGGTAATGAAAAAAAATCAGTTTTTAAAAGAAACTGCTGCAGTACAAAGATTCTAGAAATATCAGTCCATCTGAGGTTTCACATCTTCACCTCATTTGCCTTCCTGATTTTGTGATAGCAGCCATGTTTTTGCATCTGGGGATTCGTACCTGTAGTGCCGCGTGTCTCTCAGGGCGCGGTCGCTGGGGATGCGTTCACTCTCTCTCTGGTTGAAGGCGTACAAGGTGTACGGGTCATCGCCGGGTTTCCAGCGCCGAGCGTTCAGGTAGCTCCGCTCATCAAACCCCTCCAGCATGTCCTCCCATTCTGCCTCTGAAATCTGAAAATAAGTCGGCGGTCAGATGAAGTACAGGATTATTCTAAGTCTCTGTTTTTAGACTTATTATATTTGCAAATAGAAGTCTTCCCACGCTTTCATTTAATGAGTATGTGTCAGTGATGGTTTTCCATATAGGCTTGTGTGAGAGTTGTTTTGCAAAAACTGTTATGGTAGGAAGTTCTGTCAGATCCTCGCTTAAAAAAAACTCTGAGAAAGGAGCTGAATATCTCAGAAATTAAATTCTTTGGCAGAAGTTTTTAGGTTAAGATGCCGTCTCTCTCTGTGAGGACTTTGAGAATCTCTGTAAATTGGGGCCTAGATTTGCACCTGAGCAGAGATAGAATGACGATTACTCACAGTGGCTACATTTCTTTAACCTTTTAAAGCCTGGACTATGAAATAATTGACAGATTATTTCTTTTTATATTGCAGTTTTTGAAGTTTCTGATAAATGAAATATGAAAAAAAAGCATTTGTGGAGGTAAAATGTATTTACATTAATTTTGGCACAATAGTTTTTTTGTATAATCTTTATTATGTTTTCTGTTCACTCCATGTGTCTTATAGTGTTAGTCAGGGTTTTTAAGAACAAAAATTTCACCCTCAAGTTACTGTAATTGTGTACTTTTTCTGAGTAGTTTGTAATTTTCTGAGTAGTTTTTGAAATATGTAATTTTTACTTTTACTCGAGTAAATTTTAACCTAAGTAGTTTTACTTTGCTACATTTAAAAACCCCTCACGTTACTGGGTAAAAAAAAAAAAAAAAAAATACTGATGGTGAAAAAATTTAATGTGGCCCTGCCTTGTAATTAAGTTGCTAATCACAACTTAGGGAGTATGGATGAGGAAAGGCCTGAAGAGGAAACATATTCTGGAGACAAAAATAATCCTTCCAAATATGGCCCTTGGCCATATTTGGAAGGATTATTTGTTTTCAAATGCACAAAAGGAAACAATGTGATAATGCAGTGCAACATGTGCCTGCCCAGCAAAACGGAGCTTTCGGCTTTTAAAACATCAACATCCAATTTACGAAAAAATGTGGCGGTAAGTTAGTTATCATGGTGTTGTCTGTTGGACAGTAGGATTGAAAATTGTTTGCACTTTATGGTAGAGGTAGCGACTGTCCTTGTGCTGTGAGGAAGTATGTTCCTTAGCCCAGCTGATCTTTTGCAAGTGTTGATGTCCACTGAAATAGGCCTTGAAATCGATTAAGACACCTTGTGCTCAATTCAATTCATAACTCATCCTTTTTTTGCATTAAATAACTAAAAGCAACTAAGTAACTTTTACTCAAATTACATTTTAAATGAAGTAATTTTGTACTTGAGTAAATTTTGAGATGGGTAATATTACTTTTACTCTGAGTAGAATTTAGACAGAGTAAAGATACTTTTACTCAATTACAATTTTTTAGTACCCTTTCCACCTCTGCAGAGATCTCAAAAACTATCAAATAGGATACAGTTGAGTTTAAAGGGTTTTACTACCGTGGTTTTCAGTTGAAGCCCAGTAGATTGGCTCTACTTCAACCTCACTGCAGAAAAACTTTTTTGTTTTTCTTTGTCTTAGTGTGGGCTTGAACGGATTGGTTTAAATCTGCCAACTTTCAGCTGCTGGTCTTTATTTATGGCTGAGCATGATAGATACAAATAAACGAGTTAATTGCTTTCATAAGTCCAGTTTATATCTTATGATTTTAACCCATTTGCCAATATTTTTTTGTATAGCAGTTTTAGTTTTATGACTCACAAAGCACTTTGGTCATCTAGACTCCCCCTAAAAGAGAAAAGAATCCAACTTGGATATTGATTTAGCCTTTATGAGAAACTTCCTACTAAACATAAACATTAAACAAACTAAAGCAAAGTTTAATTCATCACCTTTAGCACACATAGAATTAAATAATAAATAATATACAAACTGAGTGCTAATGTGTAATTAAACTACCAAGAAAAACTGCATTTCAGTTATTCTGAAGTGTTTCCAGCATTTAGAGGAAGTGTCATTTGGTTAAAAATAGGAAACATTAGCTCTAACTGCAGAGCAACACTTTTGTATCGCTCATCATCACATTGGATGAACAATGTGAGATTTAGTCATAAATGTCACATTCTGAGAGTCAGAAACTGGATGCTTTGCTGCATCTGCTGCTGATCAACCTTTTAAAGCATCTGAAGTCGTTTCACTGAAGGGGGATTCGGGACAGCTTTTAGCTTCAGCTCTTTGCTTTTTAATAAGATGAATGCAGGACTTAAGGTCCTCATTGCCTTCTCCATGTTTTGTGACTAAATGCTGCACTTTGTCTCTTGTAAAATGTTTGCTGTTTTAATCCTTGTCCAAGGCTGGATGGTTATGCCAGTAGAATATTCAGAGTTGATTGTTTTCAGATCACATCTAAAGATAAACATGGAAATCTGAGAAAGTTAAAATCAGCGTCAGGACCTTAACTCATGGTTTCTGTGGATTGAACAGGTGCAGCTCATGAAAGACCTTAGAAAAGATCTTTATTTCAATGATAAGTTTGGGTTCAGATTGCAATCAAGGAAGCTTCAGTCAGGATGTCTAGTCAGGGGCTGCTATGATGGACTGGTGTCCACAGTGTCTCCAACCGTCGATTTACAACCACTCTGAACATATATATATAGATATACAATACATAAATACATATTCAAGAAAGCCGCTTTAATGAACAACAACCTCTGACTCCATGGCAGTAAAATCTATGGTGGTCTATAGATCTATGGATCTATTGGCGGTCCAACATACTTCTCCTGAACATCAGAGCTTTAAAAACACGTCTTTTCCTTAAGTTCCTCTTTATACAACTACTATAGTTTTAACATAAATGATATATTAAAACCATAGATTAATCTTTTCTATCAAAATGATAAATTATTCAAACATGACATTTCCTCAGAATATCTAGAGTTGTAGGAAGAAAGTATAAAAATAGATATATCGACTGTTTACAAATGATTGTTTTATGACACTTTGATGTATCCAAAATATAAATATTGACTTCCTATTGGTGATTCTGCACCAATAGCAACAGTAGATTGAAGTCATGTCAGACGAAGAAATTACTTCTTCGTGGCATTACATTTCTTAGATTCAAGGAAAGCAAAAACAAAAAAAGAGGCAAAACAATGGTGAATGTCAGTTCAGCTTTTTAGTGTTTGGGCCGATTTAAGACGCAAAGTGGGAAGTTGGCAGAGGTTGTAAAGTTACAACTAAGGTCAACATTTGCATTGCTGGACTTGGTAGCCTGTTAGCAGTCAAGAGCTGGTGAGCACTAGTGCACCACAAACGACTTCCCATTCCCAAGAGGCGGACCCGTTCATCCGGTTCAATTTGCATGTTTTCTAACCCATAACAAGGCTACGTTGGGCTACGCTATAAAGCCTCGAACCCAACGCTAATTCTGACATTTTTAATTGGATGGGAAGCAAAACGTCTTCAAACTTGGAAACAAAGTCCTGTGCATCGTTGTTTTCAGAGATGGGAAGTAACGAAGTACAAATACTTTGTTACTGTACTCAAGTAGATTTTTCTGATATTTTTACTTTACTTTAGTACTTATTTTTATGGCGACTTTTTACTTCTACTCCTTACATTTTTACACAAATATCTGTACTTTCTACTCCTTACATTTAAAAAATTGGCTTGCTACTTTAGTTTTGAATCATTTCAATGGAGTTCCCGTTATTATTTTTCACGTCATCAAAACCAAATTCAATCTAATTGGATGGGAATCTACGTTGCATTTGACGCACCACTACAAGATGAATCGACAGATTCGGTGGTATTCATTCGCGGCTAAGCATTGCAGCTTGGTGGCGGTGGCGTTTAGCATAGTAGTATGGACGACGAGATGATTGAAAATGAACACAAGGGAGATCTAGTCCTATTGGCAGACATCCATTTAAAATGTAGGCAACGGCATGAAAAAAGTGGTTTCTACTTTTACTTTTATACTTTAAGTAAATTTACAAGCCTGTACTTTGTTACTTTTACTTGAGTAAAGAAGTTTAATCAGTACTTCCACTTTTACCAGAGTATTTTTTAACACAAGTATCTGTACTTTTACTCAAGTACGGAAAGTGAGTACTTCTGCCATCTCTGGTTGTTTTGAGGGTTTCAGACAGAAAAAGCAGCTAATAGATGATCATTTAAAGCCAATAATTTAAGCTAATTTCCTACTGTGCTATTATTTACTAACATACAGGTGCTGGTCATAAAATTAGAATATCATGAAAAAGTAGATTGATTTCAGTAATTCCATTTAAAAAGTGAAACTTGTATATTATATTCATACATTACATACAAACTCATATATTTCAGATGTTTATTTTGTTTAATTTTGATGATTACAAATGACAACAAATGAAAATCTCAAATTCATCATATCAGAAAATTAGAATATTGTGAAAAGGTTCAAAATTGATGGCCCCTGGTGCCACACTCTAATCAGCTAATTAACTCAAACCACCTGCAAAAGCCTTTAAATGGTCTTTCAGTCTAGTTCTATAGGCTACACAATCATGGGGAAGACTGCTGATTTGACAGTTGTCCAAAAGACGACCATCGACACCTTGCACAAGGAGGGCAAGACACAAAAGGTCATCGCTAAAGAGGGTGGCTGTTCACAGAGCTCAGTGTCCAAGCACATTAATAGAGAGGCGAAGGGAAGGAAAAGATGTGGTCGAAAAAAGTGTACAAGCAAGAGAGATAACCGCACCCTGGAGAGGATTGTGAAACAAAACCCATTCAAAAATGTGGGGGAGATTCACAAAGAGTGGACTGCAGCTGCAGTGAGTGCTTCAAGAACCACCACACACAGACGTATGAAAGACATGGGTTTCTGCTGTCGCATTCCTTGTGTCAAGCCACTCTTGAACCACAGACAGCGTCAGAAGCGTCTTGCCTGGGCTAAAGAGAAACAGGACTGGACTGCTGGTGAGTGGTCCAAAGTCATGTTCTCTGATGAAAGTAAATTTTGCATTTCCTTTGGAAATCAAGGTCCCAGAGTCTGGAGGAAAAGAAGAGAGGCACTTCATCCACGTTGCTTGAAGTCCAGTGTAAAGTTTCCACAGTCAGTGATGGTTTGGGGTGCCATGTCATTTGCTGGTGTTGGTCCATTGTGTTTTCTGAGGTCCAGGGTCAACGCAGCCACATACCAGGAAGTTTTAGAGCACTTCATGCTTCCTGCAGCTGACCAACTTTTTGGAGATGCAGATTTCATTTTCCAACAGGACTTGGCACCTGCACACAGTGCCAAAGCTACCAGTACCTGGTTGAAGGACCATGGTATCCCTGTTCTTAATTGGCCAGCAAACTCTCCTGACCTTAACCCCATAGAAAATCTATGGGGTATTAGGAAGAAGAAGATGCAATACACCAGACCCAACAATTCAGAAGAGCTAAAAGCCACTATTAGAGCAACCTGGGCTATCATAACACCTGAGCAGTGCCACAGACTGATCGACTCCATGCCACGCCGCATTGCTGCAGTAATACAGGCCAAAGGAGGCCCAACTAAATACTGAGTGCTGTACATGCTCATACTTTTCATGTTCATACTTTTCAGTTGGCCAACATTTCTATAAATCCTTTGTTTTTATTGGTCTTCAGTAATATTCTAATTTTCTGATATGATGAATTTGAGATTTTCATTTGTTGTCATTTGTAATCATCAAAATTAAACAAAATAAACATCTGAAATATATGAGTTTGTATGTAATGTATGAATATAATATACAAGTTTCACTTTTTAAATGGAATTACTGAAATCAATCTACTTTTTCATGATATTCTAATTTTATGACCAGCACCTGTAAATTGTGAAGCTTCTTCAGTCAATCTAAAGTTTACTCATGTGATACCTTTTAGATTCCCTCTAAAATCAGGCCATAACTCCTTTGCATTCATGACTACGGTAGATAAAAAAATAAAATATGTAGGCTTGAATTAGTTGCAGTATAAAAAACTTGCTAATTTATTGCATTTTAATATGATTTCATCCCTCGGGTGACAGAAAACCCTTGAACACAATGTTATTATTTCAGGGTAGTGACAAAAAACAAAGCCTTACGTTTGCAAAAAATATATAATGTTTTTTTACCTTCTAATCAACCTCAGAGCTTAGATGAGACGGAACTGGTGCCTAGAAGGCTTAAAATTATTTCTAAAACCTGCAGTGTTCTACACTTTAGAAAACAGACGCCAGTAATGAAAAAACATAAGCAGGGAGTAGTTAATAGGCTGAAGTCTGCTTTAAAAATGCTAATCAGGAAGCAAGACCCCAGATTTAGCAACTGTAAAGTCACTGATTCTGCAAAAGTGTGAAAGACTTTCTTTGCAGTAGAAGAAAATGCAAATATGACACACATCTAGTCCCTTTCCAAACAGCTGGTTGTGAAGTAGAGGTTCTTCTGAACTTTCTCTGCACTGACTTGAAGATGTGTGGTTTTGAACATCGTTTACAAGACAGTATAGAAAGATTCTGGCATGCAGGGGGTGTTGTGTGTTGCTTAGTGGCCCGGATGCTATCTGGACTTAAAGAGGAGAGAAGTGTGCGTTTCAGTGTGTATTTGTCTATTGCATAAGAGAGGGAAGACGTTGCTTTGAGGGTGAGATGTATAAAGAATGTGTTCCCTCCTGTACTTTCCGGATCATAAACACAACATGGGAGCTTCGGCTAAATCCCCTAAAGGCCATATTTCTCCCCAACGATCACACACACTGGCATATAAAGGAGATGAATGGAAACGCGCACATATATACACCTGCTCAGTGCTTCCATAGTGTGTGTGTAACAGAACAACATTTAGGGTGAAGCAGCTGTCTGGATGGAGGGATGCAGCAAACGACTCTTAGTCCACGTCCTCTTTATTTTACTATAGTCCTGCTCCTGCTTTTCCTCCGACTTCTCATTATTCAGCCGTACGACTTGCTGATGCGACACATTGTCTAAATGGGGCCATTAGGGGACTGAGAGTCGGAGCCCGTGTGTGTGAGAGTGAATGTGTTATTCCGTGTCGGCGGTTCTTCCCCTGGTGGCTGTAACAACAAAGCATGAAGAACGACATTAAGAGGGGAGGACAGGAAGAGGAAGACATGGGAGAAGACAGGGTCTAATGAGGAAGAGGAAAGGTGACGAAGGGGGACAAATGGGGCCACATGGGGAGGTGATGCTGTGGCGTCTCAGCGTTAAAACCCTGGGTTTAAATCCCGGCTGCTGTGTTTCGGTTCAAGGTTTGTTCATTTCCATGCATGCAGGAGTTTTCTTCTTCTACTATGGTGTCCCGCAGCGAATTATGCAATATGGCCAACAAGGAGAAACCCGATTGTGCCATATTCTGGTTTTCTGAGTCCAATGAGAGTCTAATAAGAGGCCTAAATAATAAGGAAAGCAGTGATCAAAGGTCAGCAACATCAAAATCTAATGATTTCTTAAAGTTATTTTACAGTTTAGTCAGTAAAGACCTGACAGAAATTTCTTCAAAATGAGACAAACTGAACAATAAAGGAGTTTTAATAACAAAACGTCCATATATATATCACTCCACAGGCAGCAGGAGACTGCTCCTACAAGGGGTGTCCACTTCCTCACTTCCTAATGTCAGCAACAATTTCTAGGGCATTTTAAAAACAACATAGAACCTATATTAATATATACAATATGAAGTATACGAAAGAAATAAACCAACACAAGTACAAGTGAAGCACAGATAAAAAGTGTGTTTTTAAAGGAGAAGTCCAGTCAGCAAGGAATAATCAGTCTATCGCTATCTATACCTAAAACTAATACGTTCATAGTTATTTCATGAATTTATCCGTTAATCAGTAAAAAAATAAAAATAATAATTATCGTCGCCATCACTGGCCATTTTTGCCCAAATATACTAACACCTCCCTCCTGACATCTTCCGGCAGTGACGTCACAATGCGGTAAGCCTAACGCCAAATATCCCCGCTTTAAGGGCTGGTTATACTCCCACAGCTATGTGCCGCAGTGAGCTTGTCACATATATTTTTTATTTGATTTATTCCACGCCACAATGGTCACGAACTAGCTGTGGGTCTAGGTACACCCGAGGCTGTGAGGAAGTGGGGGCAGGTTTGTGAGAAAACGGAGGGACATGAGGGCGAAATAGAGTGGGGATTCAGGTGGAAAAAAAGTCCCAGCGTTCTTGCGCACCTCGCTCTTCTAGGTGGTTGATCTTCACGAGCCATTTTCCACAATGGCGGTCATTCAAACAAAACAAGCCGGTTTTAAATACACATTGTTTTCAATACACATAGTGTAGAGCGGATGTAGATCTGACCAATCAGAGGCCTCCTGTCTGTGACACAGTCTGCGGTCAACTACAATTTTGGAGAGGTGCAGCAGAGAGTCTCCGGAAGTTTGCATTCACTGCCACACACACAGACGACCTGGTTTCTGAGTATAAATCAACCTTTACAGGTAAAATTAATGGGAACTACTAGACACATCTGCAATCAACAACAATTATTTAACCGCCATGGAGACCCAGGCCCAAAAAGGCCCAGATCTCCTGAATGATAAGTCATGATGGCTGACCAAGAACCAAACTGCTGCAAAACAGACTTTTTGCAACACATTTCTCTTGAGTTTCAGAACTTACAGAGCCAGACTGGATGAGAAAGTCTCCTAAGAATCCCTTGGTGTGAGCCACATGGACAAGAAAACCCCCATCTTGCTGTGAGCTTGCCTGCTAAGCTGCTGGATGAAAACTCCAGCATTCCAAATGGACATAGACAAAAAGGTTTGCAGGTCTGGCACAATTAGGCCAGGCCTGCACACAATATGTATTTTGATGACTTTGATCATTTCATGCATTTACTGATGAGTAAAGACAACACTAACAGGATGGACTGCATGCTATGCTATAGTAATATGTTTTGAGCTGTTGTTGAAACTTGGACAAGCTTTATTTCACTAAGGGTTTAAACACTGATATAACATTTTTCTTGTGTTCCTCATATGCTCATTACATTTCCATTACCAAGTATGACCAAGAGTAATTTAGTCTATTCGCTGCTAGTTGTCAGGACTCCTGTCTGTGTGTTTGTGTTTCTGTGTTTGTCTCCCTTCCTCCAAAAGGAGGCGCCTGGTTCTGGTCCACCTCCTCACACACCTGCTGATGGTTTCCTCGTTAACGGAGTGTTCTTAAGCTGCTGACTGCCACTACCTCGACGCCAGAGTGTTTTGCTGAGTCAAACTGAGTTTTTGTCAACCCGAGTTTTAACATTATTTTGTCTTTGCCTCTTGGCAGGAAGTCAACCTGCAAACTGGATTTTTCGGACCTTCTCTCCCTGGAAGGATCATCTGAGCTTCAAACTGAGCTGAATTTAAACTGGAGGTTTGAATCTACTTTCCTCAAGAGATCGTTTGAGCTTCGCACTGAGAAAGGGATTCATCTCCACTATGACCCGTTCAAGTACCGCAGGAAATCTGAGTGGCAGTCAGTTTCTCTGTTCACCTACAAACAACCGCATTCTGGGTAAACCCTGTTCCGCCCTCCACCGAATCAGACAAACACTGGAACTACAGCATACAGAATGGAGTCAAAGATTCAACAACTTCTCTGGAAATGTGAGTCAGCAACCAAATCCTCTTCTCCATGTTCACGAGTCAAGTTTCCCACTGAGCCTGAACTAATCGCTGTGTCAGTTCCGGTTGAGCAGTGTTCAGAGCAACCCTTCTCTCTGCATTATCTCTTCAATAAACCTGTTAAACCTTTTCCCCTGGTCTCCCTGTTTGGTCTTCTGCATTTGGGTCTGAACTTTAGTAAAATCCTGACACTAGTTATTTCAAAGAAGGTAAAGAATCATTTGACTAAAGGTTACTGGTTCCTCATTAAGCGAATCATTTAAGGGAACATTATTTGGCCTAATAATGTTTTATTCACCTCATGGATTTGCGTTCGGAATCTTATATTTTGAGCAGAAGTTGTGGTGAATTTATTCCATGTCTGTGCAGAATTAAGTGTTTGACCATGATAAGTGCTCGAATCACTCTTTCATTTATTGTTCTAACACACAGCTAGTAGGGCGTGTGTTCATAAACAATATATAACAGCCCAAATAATATCTGATTAAATAAGATATTCACCACCCCTAACAGGGAGGGAAATAAACATCTTAAAGTATCAGAAAATATGAATATATGAATTGAATATAACAGTTATTCACAACATAAATATGGCATCCAACCTGGATGGGAATTGAATATAAATTCACAACACATAGAATATGTATAAAACACAAAATAAAAGGAAATAGTTTTAAAATGCTTTGCTCCCTATGTAAAAAGGACATTTGTAAAACTCAAAATATGGAAAACAGGCAGATAACTAAGAAATAAGTTACTAGATAAAAGAATAAAATAATCTGAAAAGAAAAATGGCAAATCCTATGAAATAGAAGAAAAACAGCATGTAGTTAGTGCCTGAAATTGAATAGAAATGAAAAGTGGATTTAAATTGCAACAGAAAAGAAAAAAAATTACAGATCATTTTCACAGGAAGAAAAGTCACTATGGGAGAAACCAACTAATAGGCTGATAGTGATGACAGACGCAAAGAGGATTAAAAAAGAAGAGAAACTGTGAGAAGTCTGTATAGAAAAGGTAAAAAAATATATCACTCTAAAAAAGAAAAAGACAATAAAAGAAGAAAAGCTATGAGAGGTGGAGAGAAATCAAGTAATAAAGAGTCTGATGGAGAATTAATTAAAGTGAATCATCATGAGGGTTAGATAACAGGAACAAGTAGAAGGACAGAGGAAAGAGACTGCTGAGGACTGAGCAAAACTGAAAAAAGAGAAAACAGAACAAAGAAAACAAAGATTAAAATAAAAAAAAGGAAGAAGAGGAGGAGAAAAGAAAAAATGGAAAAACAAGAAAAAAAAAAAAAAAGAAAAAAAAGCGATTAATCTTCTCTCTGTTTAACACACACCTGCGGCCTCCCTGCCTCAGCATGGGTTTTTTTGTGTCTTGTCTCGCTAGGAGCTCAGGAGAATCTGCGTTCAAGGTCCAATCCTATTTACAAGACACAGACAAACACACAGCTTGTCTTCTTAATGCGCCGTGGCATCCTCTCAATGCCTCTCACCGCCGCTAACATGAACACAGACATTCAATTAACAGACCTGAGGCACCAACCGCTGGACCAACCGTCTGGGCCTGTATGTGTGCTTCACCACCAAGGGAATCTATTAATTCATCCAGACGAGACGGACTGATACTTTTAGAATTATAATGAGAAAGTTAAAGCTTATACACACACACACACACAGGTGTCACGGTCAATGCATGCGCTCTGACAGCTCTCAGTGCAGAGAGACAGCAGGGCGGAGGACACACTGAGGAACCTGCAGATTAAAACGCTGCTCTTGTAGCAGAAAGAAAGTGGATTTCTATCTCTACCAGAACCTCCAAAGACTCGAGCTGGAAGATATTATGATCCATCAGCGTGAATCTCTGAGAGGGTTACATTCAAGAACACATTTCTGACACTGAAAACTGTTTCAAATCTCTGGTCTAATGCTGTCTTAAAACACCTTTACACCTTGTTTCCTTCGCATCAAGCAGATCTTTACTTTGCAGAGACTTTTTTTAAGTAAAATAATGTAAATCTTTCCTCCAAGTTTTAAGCAAGCATCATTTCCATTACCTATACACACTTCTCCTTAATAACCTCCCTTTTAATTTATTTTAAAGCTGGAGAATAAGAGCAACAATGGAATAACCAAAAAAAAAGAAAACAGTATTTTGGAAAAGAAAGAGGAACATTATGGGTTTTTGGACAAACAAATTTAGAATATTAACCTGACTCCGCCAGATGGATTTGCTCCGCATATCCATCTGGAAAACTTCCGTTGAAGTACTTTTGGGAGGGGGCGAAAATACTGGTTAGCTGATTGGCCAATGTTGGTAATAGACGGGCCAAATAAACCAATCAGATCAACGAAGCATATGTCGTACTAACAGAGCGATGACGAAGAGGAGCCAATTGATAGATCAAACTCTTGCCGAAACCAGTCGGGAGAAGAGCAAAAACATCTTTTCCTCTGAGAAAAGCCTCCAGAGCAGTGTTTTGCTCTTCTTTCAGTGAAGAAATACTCTGTAATTCCGATAAAACTTGCTCGATAGCCACGCTAACGCTAGTTTCATCGGCTGAAGCCGCCATGTTCTTTAGACTGAACTGTCGCGCTTCTCCTTGTGTCACACCTCAACCCGCCTCAAAGCCAACGCTGATTGGACGTTCGTTTGGTGAACGGCTCCAAATTTTCTTTAACGGAGAGTCTCCAGACTGATTAGCGAGTGAAACCTTGAAAGCTCGCGAGATCAGGATGGTCTCACGAGGCTAATAGAATATGTGCTTTAAAGGTAAAGTACGGGATTACTTAGTCCGGAACCGGCCGTTTTTGCCTAAATACAGGTGCTGGTCATAAAATTAGAATATCATGAAAAAGTTGATTGATTTCAGTAATTCCATTTAAAAAGTGAAACTTGTATATTATATTCATACATTACATACAAACTCATATATTTCAGATGTTTATTTTGTTTAATTTTGATGATTACAAATGACAACAAATGAAAATATCAAATTCATCATATCAGAAAATTAGAATATTGTGAAAAGGTTCAAAATTGATGGCCCCTGGTGCCACACTCTAATCAGCTAATTAACTCAAACCACCTGCAAAAGCCTTTAAATGGTCTTTCAGTCTAGTTCTATAGGCTACACAATCATGGGGAAGACTGCTGACTTGACAGTTGTCCAAAAGACGACCATCGACACCTTGCACAAGGAGGGCAAGACACAAAAGGTCATCGCTAAAGAGGCTGGCTGTTCACAGAGCTCAGTGTCCAAGCACATTAATAGAGAGGCGAAGGGAAGGAAAAGATGTGGTCGAAAAAAGTGTACAAGCAAGAGAGATAACCGCACCCTGGAGAGGATTGTGAAACAAAACCCCTTCAAAAATGTGGGGGAGATTCACAAAGAGTGGACTGCAGCTGGAGTGAGTGCTTCAAGAACCACCACACACAGACGTATGAAAGACATGGGTTTCTGCTGTCGCATTCCTTGTGTCAAGCCACTCTTGAACCACAGACAGCGTCAGAAGCGTCTTGCCTGGGCTAAAGAGAAACAGGACTGGACTGCTGGTGAGTGGTCCAAAGTCATGTTCTCTGATGAAAGTAAATTTTGCATTTCCTTTGGAAATCAAGGTCCCAGAGTCTGGAGGAAAAGAAGAGAGGCACTTCATCCACGTTGCTTGAAGTCCAGTGTAAAGTTTCCACAGTCAGTGATGGTTTGGGGTGCCATGTCATCTGCTGGTGTTGGTCCATTGTGTTTTCTGAGGTCCAGGGTCAACGCAGCCACATACCAGGAAGTTTTAGAGCACTTCATGCTTCCTGCAGCTGACCAACTTTTTGGAGATGCAGATTTCATTTTCCAACAGGACTTGGCACCTGCACACAGTGCCAAAGCTACCAGTACCTGGTTGAAGGACCATGGTATCCCTGTTCTTAATTGGCCAGCAAACTCTCCTGACCTTAACCCCATAGAAAATCTATGGGGTATTGTGAAGAAGAAGATGCAATACACCAGACCCAACAATTCAGAAGAGCTAAAAGCCACTATTAGAGCAACCTGGGCTATCATAACACCTGAGCAGTGCCACAGACTGATCGACTCCATGCCACGCCGCATTGCTGCAGTAATACAGGCCAAAGGAGGCCCAACTAAATACTGAGTGCTGTACATGCTCATACTTTTCATGTTCATACTTTTCAGTTGGCCAACATTTCTATAAATCCTTTGTTTTTATTGGTCTTCAGTAATATTCTAATTTTCTGATATGATGAATTTGAGATTTTCATTTGTTGTCATTTGTAATCATCAAAATTAAACAAAATAAACATCTGAAATATATGAGTTTGTATGTAATGTATGAATATAATATACAAGTTTCACTTTTTAAATGGAATTACTGAAATCAATCAACTTTTTCATGATATTCTAATTTTATGACCAGCACCTGTATAGTAACACCTCACTCCTCTTGCTGCAGTGACGTCACAGTGCGGTAAGCCTAGCGCCATTCTCCCCGCTTTAAAAAAATCAATGGGAACTACTAGACACATCTGCAATCAACAACAATTAGTGAAGATTTCCAGAGGACTTCACCATTGAAATTCTCAAGAGCTATAGTTAAACTGACAATGCCCACTTGCATGGCAGTTGGATGTTGGAATACATCCAACTGTATCCACGTTATTTCACCTTTTACGATTCCTGTTCCTCCACCGACGGGTTCGTGGTTTGATTGCCAAAATAAAAAGGGAGGAATTGCCATTGAATGTCTGGCCAGAGAATAAAATAATAGCACGTTGTGACAAACACCAGATACAGCACTGGGACTTGATCAACAGCCGATACCGCACCGTGACGTCACAAACCAGTAGGTGGCAGTAGTGTTTTTTTTTTCTTTTTACAAACATGGATGCCTCCAGTAAAGCACATTAAGATGAAATTACTCTTAATTAAAAACACTTATCATTTATTGGACAGTGTGTAATAATTTCCTATTTAAAGTACTTTCAGAAGTTTGAATTCTGAATATAACCGGACTTCTCCTTTAAAGATTTTTAGAAAAACTTTCAATTTAATTTTACAGATCAATTACCTTTTTTCCATTCTACCTTGAATTCACAAAAACACCTTTATAGTAACCCTTTATGGTGCGCAACTAGTTTTTGGAAACAAAAACATCATCTTATTTGGTAGATTGAACGATAATTATTAAAAAAAAGACAGCTTTGGGATCATTCTATTGTTAACTAGACGAATTATTTGCTGATGTAGTTTAATATTTATAGAAATATCTGTTTGTTGAAGAACAGGGTAGAAATCCAGCCTAAAATCTGGGCAACAGCTTGAAAATGATTGTCATTGAGTAAAAAGCTTTACTGGCTGTAACCAGAGAGGAAAAAGGCAGAGAGAGAACAGAGGGACATGAAGCAAAGACTCAGCACTGGTAGTAGAACCCTGTGACCTCCACCCATATGCCAGGTGACACCCTTTGGTTTCTGTTTTTAAACAGAAAATAAGACTCATGTCTAACGGTTTGTATCAGGCCACATGCAAGTCACACTAACACAGACTGAAGGGTTTGGGACAAGCGTTGGGTGAACAACCTTTAACCCTTTAAAGGTCGTTCATCGGACAGAAACTGCTCCGCTGTAGCTTTATAAAATTGACATTATAGATTTTTATTCTTCTGAACTCTAAACTGACTTCAGGTCTTTTCAGTAAAAGATAAACTTCACTTTGCGGGTGAAGATTCTCAGTCATCCAGGTTGTAGTCATTCCAAAAAATGTTTAAAAAAAACAATCCACTGGACTTTTTTTCCAAGTTTGAGGACGTTTCTCTTCCCATCCAGGAAGCTCTTTCAATTCAAAATTTCAGAAATAGTGTTGAGTTCCAGGCTTTATAGAGTGGACCAAAAACAAAACCTTGTTTTGGCTCAGAAAACATGCTGATTGAACTGGACAAACAGGAATCGTTTGGGTTCTTTGTTAGCCTGCAATACCTGGTACCCGTCTTTGTCCCGAAAAGGGGAACGTTATAAAGGCGAGATGTTCTGTTCCTCTGTGAGGGGGTGGGGGTTGCAATGACAGTGGTCATAGCCATTCCGTAAAAATTCAAAAAATATCCACTGGACTTGGTTTCCAAGATTTCAAATCTTGGAAACCAAGTCCAGTGGATATTTTTTGAATTTTTACGGAAAGTTTTTTGTTTTGTTTTTTCAGAATAAACTTCACTTAGATCTTAAAGCGGCACCATTGCAACAAATCTTTTATGGCTTAAAATAAAACATCTTCTACTTAAGTAGCTTTAAACTAAAGACTGGGCGCAGCGGTGGAGCAGGGGTTAAGCATGTAACCCGTGTAAGAAGACTGGTCCTTAAAGGAATAGTACACCCAAAACATGATTAGCCTTCATTTTCTACTCACCCCCATGCTGAAAAACACTCTGGAGTACTTTTTTGATATCTCAAATGCATCTGGAGATCTGGGAGGCTTCTTGCTGTCTGCTGACATTCAAATAATGGAGGTCTATGGTGCCCGAGACAGAAAGGTCCATAAAAGTCCACAAAAGACGTGTCAATATTCCTCCATACTGCTCGTCCAATGTATTCCAAGTGTCCTGAGTGGGTAGCATCCAGAATTTACTCGAAACGAAGTCATTTAGAATATTTTTAGAGCATAAACAGTAGTGTATAAGATTTCCTGAAAGCGCGCACATGCGCGCTCACGACGCTACGGAAGCCGGCAGACCAAACCAGATGAAAGTGCGCATTCAGCGTCTGCTCTGCCAATAATGCAAGCGTAGAAGAAGAAATGTGCTGTTTACCTGTGCAAAGAAAGAAACAACGAAAGAAAAATGTCTGAGGACTTCAGTGTTGAGGAAGAGGAATGCGCTGGTTTGGTCTGCCGGCTTCCGTAGCGTCGTGATCGCGCAGGTGCGCGCTTTCAGGAAATCCTATACACTACTGTTTATGCTCTAAAAACATTCTAAATGACTTCGTTTCGAGTAAATTCTGGACGCTACCCACTCAGGACACTTGGAATACATTGGACGAGCAGTATGGAGGAATATTGAAACGTTTTTCGTGGACTTTTATGGATCTTTCTGCCTCGGGCGCCATAGACCTCCAATATTTGAATGTCAGCAGACAGCAAGAAGCCTCCCAGATCTCCAGATGCATTTGAGATATCAAAAAAGTACTCCAGAGTGTTGTTCAGCATGGGGGTGAGTAGAAAATGAAGGCTAATCATGTTTTGGGTGTACTATTCCTTTAATGCGACCCTCACTGGTTCAAATCCCAGCCTGGTTTTCCACCTCTATTTCCTGTTACCCTACTATAAAAACAACGAAAATAAAAGCCACAGGTGCCTTAAAAAAACAAATACTCCCTCATTCTTAAAAAAAAACCCACTTATTTCTAATCCATCAAATTATTTAGATTTGGGTGGGATCTGATATTGTCAAGTTCTCTGTCAATAACAACTTGAAACAACTTGAAAGGGAAGTCTCTTCTGTGAAACATAACTGGTGTCCATTCAAGGAGATTTAGTAATCTTTATTATGATGGATATAATTTTCCTCCAATCACACAGCTAAAAACCCTCAAAAGAGACAGAAACATCTAATTACACTGAGAGATCAATAAGAAAAGAAAAAATAATCAATTTCCACCTATTTAAATAATTTAATCCTAAAGAATAATAAAGATTAAGTATTTTATAGTGAAATTAAACAGCAATTAATAAATTAGCATTTTTATCAATTTATCAATTTTTTCTGCTTTAATTAATAAACACAAAGTGTATTTTTTATTTATTTATTTTTTCCTTTTAATAATATTAAACAATCAACCAGATAATCAGAGTCAGTCCATGTGAATAAGCCTACTTCATGTTGTATTTCCGTAGCAGGGATATTTAATTATTAAAATCTGTTTGATGATTAAAATGTAACGAAAAATAAGAAACAAAAAAAAAGTGTGTACATTCTTTTTCATTGCACGGCTTATGAGGCACTAAATAAAGGAGAATGAATAAAACAGAGGAAGTAGCTGGAGTTTAATGAGCTTTTACAAGGTGAGTTATAATAAAAGTATCTATTATCCCAATTTACAATCTATCAGTTCTGTTTTAATTCAGTTTATGCCTTTAGCTCCATTTCACAACATGTCATCTAAATGCACCGTCACTCAAATTGGTTAAAATTTTAGTATCTAAAGAAACATTGTAGGAAAACCGAGAGCATCTGTCTGATGATCCATCATTTTACCTCAATAAGCCTTTCTTTTTAATTTTCCTTTTACCTAAAACATGACTGTACATAAACATACTTCTATAGAATGTTCCCTTTATCATTTATTTAATTTCCTCTTAAGTTTATATGGTTATATGGTATCAAAGTACTCTGTCAGCATAGGAAACTGAGCTCATAGTGCTTGTTTGTGCACAAAATCTTTGCCATTAAAGGTGATTCTGATTCTTTGAGTCTCTTTCTTGAAACTCGTTATTACTGTCTAGGGAGAATCCCTTTTAATCGCTGCCTTTGCCATCTCTCTGTTTTAGGATATATGTGGCGTCTCCTCCCTCTCATCTTATTACAGGATCCACAAATGTGAGTTAAAACTATTATTCCAGCTTCTGGGAGCTGAAATGTAATTAAGACGGCCCGGGGGGAAAACAGCGTAAAATAGAAACTAGAAACTTCTTATGGGAATTGTGGACACGGGTCGGCAGAGTTTTGACTACCATTATGAGTCTCTTGTTCCAAGAATTTAATAAAAGGATATGGAAAATACACCAACTCTCATTTTACAGTGATTTCTGTTCTTTATACATCAGACCTCTTGTTAGGTATACGGATATGGATTTAGCCGTTTCAAAGTCTGTTCTAAAGAATTACAAGCTCTTGCTGTTGTACTCCTGTCGGCATCAGCCGTCTTATATTTTGCGTCACAGCTTGTCACAGCGATTCAAGCGCAGAGGCAAAGAGCTGAAGAATTAAGGAAGATTGGCGACCGCTACTAATGAGATAATGTTTCTTTGAGGACATGTTTGTGCTTGCCTGTGTCAAAGGAGCAGAATTAAAGCTTTTTGCAAGCTGTGTGCAACAACCATAAGAACCGTAGCTAGCATAAAAGCAGGGCATTTTTAATAAAAGGAGATATTACAGAAAAATCACTTTCTGTTAAATCCTGTTCCTTCACGTTAAAATCTCCAGCAGTCAGATGATGAATTACCTACTACAACCCAAGCATAAATCCTGTGTCTGTGTCTTTATTATCTCCCTTTCTGCTGCACAACATGAACACACAAACACATGTGTCATCCCCCTCCATTATATTGTGATGAATCACCTTTGTAATGACTGTAATAAAGCATCAAAACAAGTCTTATTTCCATTAGTTTGCTTCGATTTGCTTAAAGGCAAATTAAAGTCGGAGAGATGGTGGTTATCATTTTAGAGAAGGAGGAGAATTTCCTTATTTTCCTGTGTACTGCAAAATGATCCGACTCAGACAATACAGCCTCCTCCGCACTTATTGCTATTCTCAGTAGAGATGTGTACGAAGCCTGACAGTATATCAGTCCTATTTACAGATTCTCACATTGCAAATAATAATCTTTGATCTTAGTAAAGTTATTGATTTAATTTCCTTTCTTTTTTATTTAACAAAAATTCAAACAGTGCTTTTATCGTTGTATTGCTTTTAATATGTATTATTACCACCTTTTGACAACAAGACATGAAATGGTTTACTAGAAAACTTGGAAAATACAAAGAAAATGTGCATAATTTCTTTCAATCTAAAGGTTTATGTTCCTAACAGAGCACTTTGCTCTCAATCTGCAGGTTTACTAGTGGTTCCTAGAATTTCTAAAAATAGAATGGGAGGCAGATCTTTTAGTTATCAGGCTCCTTTCCTGTGGAACAAACTACCAGTTTTAGTCCGTGAGGCAGACACCCTGTCTACTTTCGAGGCTTAAAACTTTCCTTTGTGATAAAGCTTATAGTTAGAGTGGCTCAAGTTATCCTGAGCTATCTCTATAGTTATGCTGCTATAGGTTTAGACTGCTGGAGGACATAAGGACCCCTTTTCTCGTCATTTTGCTTTATTCTCTCTATTCTCCCACTCTGCAGGATTTGTTAGTTCAATCTTAAACGTTATGCTCACTCTGCTTTTACGTATAGTAGCTTCAACTGGTCTGTTCCTGCAGATGGCCGCTCACACTGAGCCTGGTTCTGCTGGAGGTTTCTTTCCATTAAAAGAGTTTTTCCTCTCCACTGTTGCTACAAGCATGCTTAGCGTGAGGGATTGCACTCGAGTCAATGAGTCGATGCAATCAACTGGTTTTCCTTAGATAGAAAACTGTATCATATGGTTGAACTTTAAAGTGTTTTGAGATGACGTGTTGTGAAATGGCGCTATATAAATGAATTGAATTAAAATCCATAAAGGCCTGTGACGATAATAACTTACACTCGACAATGAACTGTTGCAGAAATTATTGCAATAAACAATCGTATTGTCATTGGTTTTAAATCGTAAGCGCTCCCACACTGCAGCAGTTAGGTTCAGCTTTGCAGGCATTTCCAGCTCTGTTTTTCCAAATCACATCCAGCATATCTCTGGCTTGCTAATCCTCAGCACGAGGCTCTTATCCTACAACTGCTATGCTAAGAAAATGAGAGGATAGGTAAGGGATGAGTGGAAACCGTTATCCCTGATTGAGACCTCATGTCATCGAAGTCTTTAGTAGAAAGAGAGGAAAATAAACTATTGAGTTTATTAATGTGATTCATTTTTTTTGTTTGTTTATTGTTAGAGGCCTAACTCCATAAAGACCAAAATAACTTAACTAACAAGACAGTAACTTAAGCAGTGCTGTGGTCTATCATAAAAGAATAAAAACAATATCCATGGGCACTAAATGAAGGTTGCTAATTAACAGGAAGGTGTCTGGAGACTCAAAAACTCCAATATGGCTGCTTTTCAAATCGAACTCTTTGATAGCCAGACGATAGCCTGAAATATTTAAACCATGCTTGTTTTTAAACTTGAAACACAAGTTTGACCACAGCTTAATTCTTATTCCTTTTCACCTGCTTAAGTTTTCATTTTGAGGTTTTACTTTCTCCTTACTGGGGGGGGGAATCGATTTGGCAATATATCAGGATTTTGCGGCTGCCTGACGTAATTATTGATCTTTTAGTTTCTAGTATCGAAAACTACCTGAACGAACTCTATAACCGCAATGAAATCCACCTCTAAAAAATAAACGGTTGCATGATAGCTCCGTTTGGGATTAATACCCCGAGTCTGGGTCCACAGTTTCCATTAATGAATACTCAGCTTGTGCTGTTGGCCGTTCCCCTTTTAAAATGTCTAGAATTTCCTCAGACCTAAGCAAAAAATCGTTTTTTAAAGCCTCTTTTAACTTCTTCCATAACTAAACATTTGCTGCTGAAACCACAGATACATCGTTCCTTCTTAACGTTTGTATTTGTCAGCTGCTTTGGGAGTCAACATGGAAAACCAAGCGGTAAAAGGTTTCTTAGTTGACCTGACTCTCTCACAAAAACATGGTGTCCTGTGTTTTGCATTTTGGGCAACACTAAGAGAAATTTCCTTCCATATCAGATATTCTTTCCAAAAAGAAAAAGCAAGAAAACTTTATTCATTAACACGGAAGATGATTAGGGCCACTGGACAAAAAAAAAAAAAAAGTGAACTGATTTTTAAATATTATATCAGTTTAATATGGGAAAAATATGGAAGAGGATTAGGGCCAGTGGGAAAAAAAGTCTGAATTCTGAGATTAAAGTCAGAATTCTGAGATTAAAGTCAGAATTCTGACTGTTTTCCCAGAATTCTGACTTTTTTCCCATACTAAACTGAAATAAAATTTAAAAAATCAGTTAACTTTTTTTTTTTTTTTTCCACTGGCCCTAATCCTCTTCCGTACATTAAGGAAACTCTCTACTATCAAATTAAAAAGCATAATTTAAAAATGCTTCAGTAAAATGTATTTATTAGGAATGCTAGTGCTGCTTAGAAGCTGATCTGTCTCAATATGGGATTTTTCTCTTAATAAATAAATGTTCTCATAATAAAACATCTCCAGTATGCAATTATACAACCGCCACAAAGGATTAATTTATTCTCCTTTTTGTTTCTATACATTTACTATGAGAACTAATTAATATGAGGGGTCCTTCTTAGAGACATGGCTTTGATTTTGCTGGGATTTCATGGCCTGTCCTTTCTTATTAGTTTTCAAGCCACCTTGACCATAAGAGAAGAGCTTTCCGAGGGTCATTCTTTAATAAAACGACATAAATAGCAGAGAAAAAAATAACCACGCTGAGATGCTAACTATATTTTCAAGCTTTAGTCATGCATAGCGCACAAGAAAAGGGCTCTGCAGAAACGAGGCAAACACATGAATATGGATTCTCAGCTGCGGATTAAGCATAATGCGGCAAAGCTGGAAGTGAAATCCTTAATTCAAAATCCTCACAGAGATAAGCATTGGGAAGACGGCTTATAGAGGCTAAAGGAATAGAACAAACAAAAGAAAATGGAGATGGGTGGCATTAGTCACAGCGAGGTCAGATGCTGAACAAACCATCAAAGCTAGATGCATCTCACAGCACCGCTGAATTCATTTGCACTGTTTCTTCCACTAAACATGTTCCCTGAAGTGGCCTAATTAATTTTCTTGTTGTTTTTAATGACTATCTTGTTATGCGAGGAAACAGCAAACTGCTGTGTAAGACAACTTCAGATCTTTAGATCAGTGTCAGAGCGCCGCCTTCGCTCTTTGTAGCTCAGCTCACTGTAGAAGCCGCAGAGACGCCGCCATTGGAGATGGTGGATCAGTGCTTCACGTCCCGTTTAAACTAGAAGGGTAGAAGTAGAACTTTTAGAAAAACATATTTTACAAGGAAGCTTCAAAAGTCGTAAAACCACTGTTGTTGCAACAAGAATGCAGTGAAAGCTGGAAATAATGAAAAAAAATAACCCATTCTCCATTAAAACTCCTTTCTTTTAACTTTTTCTTATTTTCTTTTGATAAACATCAATGATAGATGACTCCTGAAATCACTCCCTCTGACAGTCCAATTACTGATACTTTGTTTAAATCAAGGCTAAAAACTCATCTGTTCAGACTGCATGATTGCCTCTCTTGTTATTCATATTGTTTATTGTTGATTATTTCTACTGTCCTTGGGTGTTTTGAAAGGTGCTTTAAATAAAATAAAATATTCCTGTTTTATTTGCTCCAATAAACAAGTTTTTTTTTTTTTGTTTTTTTTTTTTTTTTATAATCCTTGTTTCATCATTTTCCCCCATAATTACTGTGATCCAAATCTCAGCATGAACAAATTATTCTAATCCAGCCTTTTGTGGATGATTTCAACTCTTAAGGAAATTATCTGTCAATAATCTTTTGAGTTCTAATCCTATTTTTGTTAAATAACAACCCAGATTATTGGAAACATCTATTCTCGATAGTTTCATCTTCAGCAGGCATTTTATCAAACTTTTGACACTTTACATCCCAGCAACACAAGCAGACAAGGAATCAGAGGTGTCAAGTTATTAGTTACGAAAGATTTATCAACAATTATTTGAGTTTTTATTTTCATGAGGAGTTTTTAGTTTTCCTCCCCAAGTTTGAACACATATTTGCTCTATCTTTCTCCTTACTTTCTCCAAACTGGCCTTCTACCTCTAAATATATAAATAAAAGCATGTTAGGATTATTTTAATGATGATGTGTGAGCCTGTTAAACCCTAACAATACCTGCGTCTCGTGTGTCAGAGCTAATAGTTTATCTAATTAGGATAGTTCCTCTGTCAGGATAAAAAGTCATTTTCATTAATGTATGCAGGTGGCAAAGATTTGGGAATGGAATGAGAGCAGTGTCCTTGATCTAAGAACAAAGTTTCATATTTTGATAAGGCTGGAGCCATGGATGTCTCCTCATTTACAGACGTGTATGATGTAATGATGTCGGTAGATTACAGTTGTACAAAAAGCTTCTCTAACTTTAATAGGGGCCACTTTAACAAGATGTGAGCCCGGTTGGTAAGCAGCTGCCTTCTCTAACTCTAAGCAACTTCTCTGATGTGAGTAAGATTACAATTTCTATCAAAATCTGTTGTCATCTCTCCTGGTTATTGAATATATAAACATTATGAAGTGTTATGTAAAGATGCTGTTGAAGATTCTGAGTCATTCATGTCATAGCCATTCTAAAAGGAGATACATTTTGAATTGAAAAAGCTGGATGGGAAGTGAAACATCTTTAAACTTGAAAGAAAAGTCCAGAGGATTGTTTTTAATTTTCTTTTTTTTACTTTTATTTAAAGAGTTTTTCTAGAGTGTTCTTTTCTCAGGAAAAAAAAAACTGGAGAGAGAAAGATTCAGGGTGCAAACAGAGCTTTCCTTAACAAACATGATGCAGAATCTGCAACAAGGCTCAGAAAAATCAAGAGCATGAAGAGAATCTGTCCAGTTGGAGCCCAGTTAGTTTATAGAAAAACAAAGATAGAGCCATGATGAAGACAGGAGACTGGGAAACTGACTCAGATTCTTAGACATTCTCCACCCATTCCCCTTTTAAGGTTTAAACTGATATGATGAAAATGTTTAAATTTCTACTGTAATGCTTTTTGTAGCTTCAATGCTGTAAAACCTGATCTTTACGAATATGCAGTTTCTCAGGCAGGACTTCTGTTAGTTTTAATCTGTATTATTATGTCTGAATGTTTTCTTTAGAATAAAGCTAGAAAGACTAAAAATTCCATCTAAAATCACATGGAGGAAAATGTTTTTTTTTTACCTATTTAAGAATTTCGTTATAATAGTGATGTTATGAGATGAGCCGAGGCTTCGAGGCGTGTGTCGAGTATTGGAGGGGGCGTTTCCCGAAGCGCGTGTCGAGGCGTGATTCAACGTGTCCGCTTCAGAAAGTGGTTCTGAATGCGCAAGAATTTTGAAAGGCATCTAAACAGCCTCAGTGTTCAGTCAAGATGTGGGAGTTTGGAGGAGAGATGCTCTCAGCTGGATAAAGTTTGGATAGATTCTAATAATAGATTGGTTGGAAAACCACCAATCTAGTTGCTAATTTGGTTAGAATAAACAATGTAATGATCAAAATTTGAGCAAACCACCGGACAAAGCCCGCGTTAATGAGTCAGTGTTAAAAAGTATTTTCTCCTGAGTGAGATCATTTACATAGGGGGCGTCAGCTGTAAGAGTCAGGCTCCCACTCTAGAGGTTGATGGTTCAAGACCTGTCTTTGACTTTTGAAAATTTCGATTAAACATAATTATTTTGGCTGATGAGACTAATTTGCATTTTTTTGCCCGAGTAAAAATAAAGATTGGGTAAATTAGGTCGGTGCAGCGAAAAGATTGGTTGAACAAAACTTCCAACCTGATTAAAACCAAAAAACGTGGAAAAACTATCATGTTTGAATAAAAATGACTAACACCTTTCATTTTGCTCATCATTACCCAATTTGCACAAACACTGTCACTTGAGTTTATTTCACTAAAATGGCAGAAAAAACGGTTCACCTTAAATTATTGTTCTAAGAAATTTTACACTTAAAAAAAACGTACAAAAGATTTTATTATACACACCAACCATTAAAGCTGCAGTCTGTAACATTGAGGAGAGAGCAGACTTCGACTGAAAATTTGAAGAAAAACAGGTTTCACGCCACTCCCCCACCCTCTCTGCTTCACTCATGCCCCACCTCCAAGCTCCACCCCTCTCACAGCATCTGCTACCGCATGCGACCAGAAGGGGGGGGGGGGGATTCAGCGTGTGAGCTGTGATTGACACTCCATCAGACGCTCCTCTGGCTGTGATTGGTTGTTTTGACTCGTCCCGAATTATTCTTTCCAGATTGAAATACAGGCAGTAGGCGGTACCAATTGAAGCAGTTTTTTTTCACAGGTTACATATCACATGTACTGCTGTCTGGGCATAGGGACAGTTTTAGCCAATATGACAAAAAAGTGATTTTTAAAAACTTACAGACTTCAGCTTTAATAATTTAAAGGGAACTTAAAAGGGGAAAACAAGTTGCAAAAAAGAAAATCACAGATTTTATTACAAACTGTAGTTCTGCACTCCACCAGTAGGTGGTGACATGTTCACATGAAGCCTCATGAACTGTGGGGATCGTTGAAGCAATTTGGCCAAACGGTTCAATGCCTCATGAGGCTTCATCGCACCATCACTAGTTTTTAAAAGTTATTTGCATCCTCAAAAAAAAAAAAAACTTAAATCTCACAGTTCAGTCGTTAGTTTTACCAGATCCGTGTATCAGGGTTTGGTTGAGGTTTTTAGGATCAAAATTCAGAGGCGAGGAGGCAGATGCGGGTCTGGTAGTTTTAATGCCGTACTCACAGGCAACTGAGGCAGGAATCCAAAAATCCAACATATTAAACCAGAAACTTGGACACATCAGGGGAAAAAAACATGCATGAGGAGCCAGGAAAAGATGAGGAACCAACACTGAGGAATTGCACAAGGAGAGTTTATATGGGAGACTGAATAAAGGCAGGACTAATGAGCTGATTGGGAGCAGGTGTGAACAGAGGATTCTAGAAAGGAGCTAGGGAAAAGGAGACCAACAGAGGGCAACAGAGGGCAATCAAGAAATACACCACAAAATAGGAATTAAACCAATAAAACTAGTACACAAAGAAAAGCATGGACCAACATGAAACTGAAAACTCAAAAGAAAACTTAACAGAACCAAGACCGTGACACCGTGTTTTTTTTTTTATTTCTTCCCCTCAGCCATCTGTACTTTTCCTTAAGTGTTATAATTATGAGTAGATTTTACACCTCTGCATGTAGTAAACCTGTTTTGAACATGTGAGCAGACTTTCTGTTGAGATGCACACACATAAACATTTTCCATACTAACAGCTTCTATCGATGCCAAATACTTTACTTCATTCAAGTCATTCCAGAGAAAGTCTTGTTAAGTCTAATCTTCTCCAGGAAACTGAGGAATATTTGGTTGGTTTTGTTTGTTTATAGCTCGTTTCCGTTCTCCCTGAGTGCTGGGTGGAGGAAAAAAAAAAAAAAGGTTTCCTCCTAAATTACAGCCTGCTTCCAACCATGTCGCCTTTTTTTATTTCTTTCAGAAACCCTCAGATTTTAGAGATGTGTTGTTTGCTGAAAGACTAGTAATTATTCACAGCTCAGTCTACAGCAGAGAGCCCTGGTGGTTGCACTCACTCTTTGATACTCTTGTAGAAATGTTCTTTATAGGAAAACACGGGTAAATCATGCAGGTTGGAGGTCAGATATTACTCACCGCTGAACCTTTGCTTTCTTTTAAACCTTTTTAGCAACTATGTACATATAAAGAGCCATAAATGAAACCATTTTGAGTGAATCTGTATTTCTGTGGTTTCAAACACTCTTAGACATCTCATTAATTTAGATTTCTTCTAAATGTGACAAAATAAAAAAAGCTTTTTCCTTTTTCTTCATTATTTTGAAGAAAATGTATACGTTGTTTTAACACTGCCATCAGCAGGAGGTCGAATGTTGTTTTTATCGTGTTTTCCGACCCTCCGTTGTGGTGTTCAAGTTTTTCTTGGAAACTTTAAAGGTAAGGTAACCCTAATTTGACTTGAACTGTTTCTGCTCTAAAAACAAAAATCAAAGCCTTGGTTGCATCAGCAATATGTGGTGGATCATTTTGTTGGCCTTTTATGTTTCTCATCCTACTGTTTGTTTCAATCCTCTATTTAACCCCCCCTCAGCCCACTTTCCTCTTCCCACTCACGATTTCTCTCCATCTCTTCTTCTTCTCTCTAATTTCATACAGCCAGACTCCCCTGCTTATTTTCTTGCCCTGTCTCCTTTGTCTTCATTTATTTTCACCTCCTCATTCCTTCTCCTCTCCTCCCTGGGTGAAGTGGCTGCTGTTTGTTTGAAGTCAGGGCTTATTGAGCTCAGGTCTGGGGAGAGTACCCCAACATCAATACTACTCCACAAAGACAGAGAATATACACAGTAAGACAAACACCACCTCATCCATTTTCTCTCATCTTTTTCTCTCCAACGCTGTTTTATCCGCCCTAGGAACGAGGAGAATACACTTTCACATCCAGGAACGTCTCTGTCATCAATTTAAAGCCTGGTATAGATCTCTCCTTGAAGCAGCGCGGCTTGTTTTGTTTCTACATTGTTTTATTGTCCGGCTCAAACATCTCTGCTCATATACCCAACTCACACACTTAAACCCAATATTTAGCTGGATTACTTAGGAACTGGTTTCTCTGATTCAGCTGTTGTGATTTATTGGCCTTATCTGTAAAATGATCATGAGGAGCTTTATGAAATTTAAAGTAATTAATCATTTAAATTTAAAACATTTAGGGATGCACAATATTAGGATTTTGGCCGATATCCAATATTTTAAAACTCATGTAGCCGATAACTGATATCGATACCGATGTTAAAGCTGGACAAAAATAAGTAGTCATTGAAAATAGCAGTTTTGTTATCCATTTCTGACACTTTGAAAAATAATATACTCAAATATATTTTTATATGCTGATATCAAATTGATTTTTAAAAACGCGGTATCGATCTATTTTACTTTCAAAATCTCGTGAAATTTCATCGTTCTGTTACAAACTCTCCTGATATTTAGCAAATTCTTGTGAGATTTTGTTAGTAAAATAGATCGATACCGCGTCAATATATCAACATATAAAAATATGGCAACATTTCGTGAATTTTCGGGGGATTTCGTAGCATACCGATGACATATAGCAATATTTCATTAGTAGAAGAGCTTGATATGGTGTTTTTAAATGGCAATATATCAGCATATGAAGATATTGTGATATTTTATTGTATCAATATTTTTTCCCTCATCTTTAGAAGTTTTTAAGTCTGTAAAAAAGAGGTTTTTGAGGAAGAAGTAGTAGTATTTATTTTTTTTTTTAGACTTTAGAAACTCAGAAGCTGATCAAATATCGGGTTAAATATCGGTGGGGTGGCCGATGTCCGATATTCAGTTTTATGGCCGATACAGGCTAAACCAAATTCTGAAAACTGTATTGTTTTCAGAATTTGGTTTAGTGTTTCAATCACAGAAGATCTATGAAATCAAAAGACAAATTGAATTATAGGTTCAGTATTTTAATGATGTTTTGTAGGAGAAAATGAGTAAATATATAAATGGTTAAAAGAAACTGATTAATGAGTGACTTAATTTGGAGGGGAATAAATTGATCTCAGGTAATAAAGGAAAGCCTCCTTTTGTTATTTTTTACCAGGAACTGTCATTTCAATCCCATATCAAAGAGGTTTCTAGAATTTCCTTCTTTCATCTGCAGAATATTGCAAAAAATATTATTAGAATTATAAATATCTGACCTAAATCTTTAAAAGTGCAATGCAAAAAAAAATAAATCTAAATAAGTCATTTCTCTCTTAAAATAAGTGCATGTTTTATTGAAATTAGGAGGTAAGGGAGACACTTTGCCAATGGAACAAGACAATTCACATTTAAAAAAAGAAAAAATCTATTGCATTGTCTTATTTCAAGTGCATCTTATCAGATTATCTTATTTTAAGAGTAAAATACTCATTCCATTGCAAATCGTCTCATTTACCTACTCAGATTAAAAGGTAAATACACTTAAATTTAGCCTAGCATACTAGCCCCACCCGCCAGCGGCCAAAATCCTTTTTGTAAGTTTGGTCTAGCCTGGATCAATGCCCCAGGCCCTAAATCTGGCGGGCCAATCACAACACAAGATGTGTTTTATATGTCTAGATGCAAAGCGGACGGGTTTTGAGGGCGTGATGACAAAGCTGCACGACACAGTAGCATGCACTGCAGCAGCAGCAGCTTTCAATAGAGCACTCCATTGAAAGTTAAAAGTTCTCTTTTCTGTTGCTGTTGTTCAATAAAAGTACGTTTTAAGATCATTTGAGGCGATAATATTATGCTTTAAAGCGTCACTATGTGATCCCTTTACCATTTTAATGCATAATATGAAAAAAAACATTTCCATAGTTGAGAGGACAGCGGCAACCAGCGGACCTTCGAGGCTAACGCCAGCCAGGGCTAACCGCAGCACGCCTGCAGCGGCCCTCTCTACGCATAGTCTTGTGTGAAGGACCGCTGGCTCTGATAGCGATTTTTGACTCAGCTTTGGAATCAGTTTTGGAAGGATTAGACTTGGAACGTAAGCAGGAAGAGGCTCTACGCTCATTAATCATGAGAACGTATTCACCGTTTTACCGACAGGCTGTTTGTTTACACTCCCTCAACAGCTTTCTGTCACGCTTCCTACATCAAACTCAGTTGCTCTCATTGGTCAGAGTGTTCGCCATTAGGCACAGACATGGTTTGAAAAACAACAGGCTGTTCTCATCAACAATCTTCCAATGTCTCATTCATCAGAGCCAGACTAAATTACACATTTAATCTCACATTTACTCTGGTTTACCAGGCTAACTTAATTTAAGACATTTTCATTTCTTTGTAGATGGTTTTTGCTGTATGCTGCCCTCTATGGGTTGAAGGGTGACTAATGCATTTGAAATTTCTATTGGTTATAAACTACAGCTTGGTAAATGCCTATAACAGCAGTTTATTTAAGGTACTGTGATTCTTTTGTCAAATTCAAATCAACTGTTTATTCAGTTTATATATATATATATATATATATATATATATATATATATATATATATATATATAGCGCCAATTCACAACACATCATCTCAAGCTACTATACAGTTCACCAGATCATCCAGTCAGACTGATTCAAAGTTTTCTATCTAAGGAAAACCAGTTGATTGCATCAACTCATTGACTCTTCAGCAATCCCTCACACTAAGCATGCTTGTAGCGTCAGTGGAGAGGAAAAGCTCCCTTTTAACCAGAAGAAACCTCCAGCAGAACCAGACTCAGTGTGAGCGGCCATCTGCTGAGGCCGACTGGGGTTCAAGGAGACAGAAGTAGAGATACAAAAGGCAACTGTAAAAGAAGTTACTTCTCCCCTGCATATCCCACTCCTTTTTTTCCTACACTTTGCAGTGACCCTTAGTGTCTTGGGGCATTTTCTATTTGGGTGTCTGGGTTTGGGTGTTTTTTCATTAATCCATTTGAGCTTGTCCAACCAAGGTTGGTAGCCTAAAGCTGTTTTGATGAGTCAAGCAGCAAAGGATGTTAATATATTAAACTCTTTTAAAAATGGCACATTAATTAGCTTATGTCTCATACATTTAAATTAAACTCTTTTGTCTTAATGGTGAAATACATTTGCCTTTCTTGGTACAGAATGGTTGGAAAAGAGACCAAGAACACATGGAGGTTCATTTAAGGCTAAGTTTTTATAAAGTTTCCTATCAATTTTTATTATTTTTAAACAAAGACAAGTTCAGTCAGGAGTTAAAGAGCAGCAACTGG
Source organism: Cyprinodon tularosa (assembly GCF_016077235.1). NCBI lineage: Eukaryota > Metazoa > Chordata > Actinopteri > Cyprinodontiformes > Cyprinodontidae > Cyprinodon > Cyprinodon tularosa. The sequence continues at coordinate 124,192 of NW_024039686.1, forward strand.
GTATAAGGAAGTAGATCTGTATTTGTTTCAGGTTTTGTCCACTGCACATCAACCTCTGACTTCTGACCTCCTTGTGTAGGCAGCCAAGCTGCGATGAGGTGGAGAGTCCCAATGGGGATCAACACAGGATCAAATTGCATATTCATGGTGGAGGAAAGTGCCAGGCATAAAAGCTTCTGTTATAGTTTTTTAATATTAAAAACAGCTCCGGAGAGCAGACCAGATAAACAGACATGTGCTTTTCCGGGTTTTCATGTAATGTGTGCCTGATATTTACAGACTTTTTCCAGCAACCCTGAAAGATTTTAAGTCTCTGTTCAATCAAGTTCGTAACCATGAAGAAAAACAACCAAGGCTGATTTTCTGAGAGTGTGTGCCTTAATGCACGTGTGTTTCTGCATGCATATTTATGAGACGACAGATGGGAAGTGATTTAAAAGTTACCTTGTACAGATGCACATTTTACCCTTCACACATGTATATAAAATCAACCTATGCAGTGAAAAGCAGCCAATGAATACAGAGGAAAAAAACAAATATATATATATATATATATATATTCTGCAATAAAATTTAAAAATACTACTGGGAAAATTTTATTTATTTGATAAAATTGGTAAATGCTAAGTGCTAAGTGCTGTAAGTGTTACAAACTGAGAGCGGGTGGATTTAGAGGAGCGTTTCAATTTAACATGTTTCCTGATAGGTATTGCATTTTTTTGGACCAATCATCAGTATTTTCTGCCTGCTCCAGCAGCCACATTTCTTCTCCAATTCAGTCCATTCAGAGAGGAGTGAGCAGCAGCTCCTATTAATCAGCGGTTTGCACATGTGCGGAGATGATCGTCTGGGTTTTTTTTTTGTCCCAATGAAGTGTATGCACTGAAAAAAATCAACACACACAAAAAAAAAACAAAAAAAACAAAACATTCTGTCTATTTTCCCTGTGTGATTGTTTGACTCGTAACCACAGCCAAAAATCACAGCACATCCATTGTCTTTATTTTCGGATTCGGAGGATTTGTGTCAGGAGACGCTGTGGTTGCAAATTAAGCCTCTTAAAAGTGTTTGTTTTAAGCGAAACAGAACATGTGTTTATCCCCAAACTTTCAAAATGTGCTGATGTTCAGGGGCAAAGATGGAGACATGTTATGAAATCAACATAAAATAGATGATTAAATATTGGCCTTTATGAATCATAAAAGGTAAACAGGTCTGGCAACATTTACCGCCGCCCTGTGTAAAGATTTTTTAAGTGGCTTAGAGTAAATATCATTTATTGCAACAGCAGAGTCTGAAAAAAAAATTCAGTTTGAAAAGGTTTATTCAATAAGTTGACAAAGATTGTTTTTAATATAAATCAATATAAACATATATATTGGGAACCCTTCCTTTTAAGAAGAGAACAACATTTGGTCTACTGTGCCGACTGGGTTGGAGCAAACAGAGACGGGGATCATAGAGCAACATTAAAGCAGAGTTATTTGATTTCTGTAGAAGCATTTCTGAGTGGATTTTAGCCACAGGTTTGAAATCATTATCCTGCTGAAGGATCCAAAGTTAGGCTATCCCAGTGGTGTAGTCTATGTGATACGCGGGTATACGCCGTATACCCACTAGAAAAGCTTGTGAATTTCCGTATAACCACTTAAAAGTGCCCAATAATGTTCACACCGGACGCAGCAGATGCGCTGCAAATGCTCTGCTGCTCGAGATTGAAAAATTAAACTTTTGCTGCTTGACGCACTGCGTCAACCAATCAGAGACGCTGATCTGGGAGCTGACAGGGAGACAGCCAGATCACAGATGATGGAGAGCACTGTGATCACTCCTCTGAAACAGTTTATTAACGCCTAAATTAACTTAAAATGCTGAAACCTGCCAACAAAGCGTCTTTGCTTTTATCATCCTGGTGCCTGCAGTTTGGATTATGTACATGAAAACCACCTTCCAGCCACCGCAGCGAACCACCAGGAGGCGACCGGGCCAGAGGCTGCTGTTGAATGGGATTCCTACTGACAGCGCACCGCCGGTATGTGGGGGTCTGAGCGGCTCCGACAGAGTTAATATTGCAAGGCAGGATGGTAATCTGGATGAACTGACTGCACTGATTACGTTTTCAGGTGGATTTTCTCGCTTAAAAACATTAAAACTACTTTATTCCCACTGATCACAGTAAATATAGCTGCAAGGCAGAGAAAGGATAGAGTAGGGAGCTATCCCCATTATGGGAGAAGAAACAGAGATGGTGGAAGAGTATAAATACCTCAGTCTTCACCAACAGAATCAAATGGAGACACAACTGTGAAGCTGTCTTATAAGAACAGAGAGCAGACTGTAGTTCTTAAAGGAAAAGTCTGGTCAGCAAGGAATAATCAATGGATCATTATTTATAACTAAAACCTATACGTTCGAGGTGATTTAATGAATTTATCAGTAAAAAAATAAAAATAGTAATTTCGCCGTGATCGCTGAGTCCTGGACCGGCCATTTTTGCCCAAATATAGTAACGCCTCACTCCTGACACCTTCAAAAAGCCTTTAAAAATAAAAACAAGAGTAAATTAATAAAACTTTCCTTATTTCGAAGGAATTCTTAAAGGAATAGTACACCCAAAACATGATTAGCCTTCATTTTCTACTCACCCCCATGCTGAACAACACTCTAGAGTACTTTTTTGATATCTCAAATGCATCTGGAGATCTGGGAGGCTTCTTGCTGTCTGCTGACATTCAAATAATGGAGGTCTATGGCGCCCGAGGCAGAAAGGTTCATAAAAGTCCACAAAAAAAGTGTAAATATTCCTCCATACTGCTCGTCCAATGTATTCCAAGTGTCCTGAGTGGGTAGCGTCCATAATTTACTCGAAACGAAGTCATTTAGAATGTTTTTAGAGCATAAACAGTAGTGTATAGGATTTCCTAAAAGCGCGTTCACGAGTCTACTGAAACCGCGGCAGACCAAACCAGATGAAAGTGCGCATTCAGCTCGGCAAAGAACTCATGCTCTTCCTCAACACTGAAGTCCTCAGACATTTTTCTTTCGTTGTTTCTTTCTTTGCACAGGTAAACAGCACATTTCTTCTTCTACGCTTGCATTATCGGCAGAGCAGACGCTGAATGCGCACTTTCATCTGGTTTGGTCTGCCGGCTGCCTCGGGCGCCATAGACCTCCATTATTTGAATGTCAGCAGACAGCAAGAAGCCTCCTAGATCTCCAGATGCATTTGAGATATCAAAGAAGTACTCCAGAGTGTTGTTCAGCATGGGGGTGAGTAGAAAATGAAGGCTAATCATGTTTTGGGTGTACTATTCCTTTAAGGGTACCACTGACTGCACTGGCTGTCATATTGTCAAGAACTAGATCGTCATCATGGGTTGGATAAATGAAGCCGTATTAAAGGAGGAATGTTACATACAGAGATGTAAATAAATATGATAATTTAATATATGCACATTACTTCGCTACGGAAATAAATCAAAAAAAAAAAAATAAACCGACGCAAATAATTAAGGCAAATATGGGAGAAAGTTCAACTGTCTAAGGAAAAAATATTACCTTTGTTAGAAAATATTCATTTAAAAGGAAGCTGTTCATATATACTAATTTAGGTAAAGTCTAAACTATTTAGACAATGTTTTTGTGTCTCAAAGTATTTTTTAGTCATTAAAAAGGGGTTTCATTTAGTTTGAATGAAATTTACATTAAACAGTTTGATTAGTTCTGAATCTTTTTAGGTCAAATATTGGTCCGATGAAGGTTTTGGGATAATGTTGGTAAAAAGGTGCAAAGTTAAATCTGTTATGATGTAACTCCAGGATGAATCCAGCCAATCAGCTCTTTCTTCCCTTTAATTTCCTCCATCTTTACTTTCTGCTTTGACCCACAGGCTGTAAATCTTTACTCCCAGTGAAAGTCGACAGAAATCCAAAAGTGCTGTTAGAGACAAACACAAACCAGCATGCCGCATCCTCCCTGTTAGCATCTTATCAGCCTCAAAGCCTTGATTTCCGTGTTACAACCAAGGTTACGTTTCTCAAACCAACACCGACAGTACGCCGTCATAAACGGCGGAGTCTTTCTGTCTGTTCTGCACGATAAAACTTCCTCCATCTATAATTCAGAAGATATTTCTGCCCTCCACAAACATCCAGGCAGGGCTCTTCAGAAAATGCTTATCGAATCATAGCTGTTCGAAATTCCTCACCTCCCCCTGAAAAAAAGCCTCCCTTCCCTGCGTGTGTTTATATAAACGCCCAGGATTGGGTTCATGTGAGATGAAGAGGGCAGGTCAGCAAACACTGCAGAGCAGCTTGCAAGCGGGGCAATAATTCAGCCTCAGCAAAAGGCATCAATAAAAAACTAACCTAACAGAGGAGACAAAGTGCATCACGTATTTGTTTTTTGCCTCCGCTTCTTCCTCTCAGCTCCCATCTTTTACACACAAAAAAAAATCCATCCCCTTTCTGGCTCACCTTTAGACTTAATCAAACTTTTGCAAAAAAATAGGACAATAATTGACATTAAAAATAATCTAAACAGCTTGAGGAAAATTTGACAGCAGCTGTAGCTTTTTACTGCGGTTCAGGGTTCAAATGTGGACAGATCAGGGGAAAAAATAATTTCAGAGGAGTTGAGGAGCAGGAAATCCTCCTGGTAATATTGCTTTCTTCCCGCTCTTAGCGAAGAGATTAACAGCTAATGGAGCGGATATATCTGCTATTAGCCCCAGCAACCACAACAAAAACAGCCATGACAACCCTGACAGCTTGGAGCGTGCACTGCTTAAAGATGACAGCTGTAACAGCAGCATTACTTACAAACACCACAAGCATATCGGCTTTATTCCTGCTGCAGCTGGTGGCTGATATTTAAGAAACAAAAAACCAAAGTGGGACTAGCATCTGTCCAGAGAGCAAAAAAAACAATAATCAGAAGGTCTGAGCCAAAAACACAACCCTGAGAACCTTCAGAGGCTGAAACAACACTCATTTCTGCAGAACTGAAATTGTTTTTTAAAAAACAGGGACCAATGGTTTCCCACTTGGGTAAGGCTTGGTCCTAAAACATAAATACTTTCAAACCAGGTACAGAAATATGGGTTTATTTGGAAGTACTCTGCTGTATTTGTTGACGAAGTTGGGTTTTCAGAGGCATTCTTGCAGCTTCTGCATCATGCATTTTTAAAAAGACAGAGTTCATATGTCCTGTAGGGTGAAATTAGAGAATTTAAATTTAAAGTGAGGAGATATTTACAGATGAGACATTATGTGACGTCCAAATTTAATTTCTTGTAGATTAAATTAAGATCCAAGGAAGCACCATGCAACTTATTAGTTCAATAAATTAATTTGGTTTTAGTGGTGAATCATCAAACATGTAACTTTTTATGCAGAAATCTTTGAGAATAACACGGAAGATGATTAGGGCCAGTGAAAAAAAAAAAAAAAAGTTAACTGATTTTTTAATTTTATTTCAGTTTAGTATGGGAAAAAAAGTCAGAATTCTGACTTTAATCTCAGAATTCTGACTTTTTTCTCAGAATTCTGACTTTAATCTCAGAGTTCTGACTTTAATCTCAGAATTCAGTCAAAATTCTGAATAATTCACAAGCAAACAAACTTCCGACATGGAGAACTTGTTCAGAACGGAGAGGTGGAGATGTATCGGTGTGTAATACATGGTTGAGACTGAAGACAGTAGCTCTGCATCAAGTTAAAGTCATAAAGGACTCACACAGTCTCTATAAGCTACTGTCTACCCACATTGAATACAACAGAAAATCCTTAATTGTCCAAAATTCAGGAAATGCTGGTTTACAGCAGCAAAAAGATTTCAGAAAAAAATATGGACCTTAGAAAAATGTATAAGATGACATAATAGTGGGCCTTAGTCCTCGATGCGGGTTCGAATCCAGCCTGTGGTCCTTTGCCGCGTATCTCTCCCCCTTTCCTGTCAGCCTACTGTCAGAAAAAACATGCCACTAGTGCCATAAAAGCTAAAAAAAAAAGAATAAAAGAAAAACATAATTCTGAAGAGTTAAAAGATGAATAATAAAATACTGTACTGTAAAGTGTTTTAAAAGTATAAAAACTGTGCACCTGGAGAATAAATAACCAATATCCAGCTATGGACATTCTTACAGTAATGGATATTTAAAAATAGCAGCATCAGAGACGTGAAAAATAAGATAGAAACTGTCAAATCAGCATGAATGTAACAACTTTTTGAGGTTGTTGGGAATAGTGGTGGTTATAGAGTCTTACAGTCTTAGTGAAGATAGCAAGGCCATGCAGCTTCACACAGGTGTCACACCAGTTTTTCCTGCAGGAGGTTATTACATAGAGAGAAAAATGATCCAGAGCCATCTCCTCACCACTTGCTCTAAAGGGAATGTTGGGTTCAAAAATGTAGGTTCATAAAAGAGAAACTGAGTCCACACAGAAGAGGGATTTTTTAATGGCTTCCGCAGAAGGAGAGAGCTAAATTCAGCTACATCTACTCTCTGGTGGGTTTCCTCAGCAGAAGCCTTTTTATTAGCAGATCATAACACATGGGGTGGGTTACAAAATAGAGTGTTCTTCTGGCTAGGCAATTGATCAGGTCATAAGACAAAATGCTCCTCCAATTGAATCACAGAATAGAGTGGTCTCCTGATAACTGTGATTAGCCTTGCACAAACATCAGCAATTTTCTACCACCGTTGCATTACAGTTTGCAGTAAACAGAGTGAAGCGTCTCCTTTCTCCAATGTTCCATATGCACACACATTAACTTTATAATCATCATTGAAGAAACCTAACAGGGAACCCACGACTTAATATCCTTGTTGGCTGATGTCTCAGATTCATGTAACAACATAGCTTTAGTATCTGCGCACCAATGACCTGTATGTACTCTTCTGTGGATGAAAAGTGTGTGTCTAAAAGAATGATAGGAAGACAAAGCACTATGAATTAGGGCAGAGGCGTGCACAGACATTTTGGGGGGCAGGTGCTCGGGGGGGGGGGGGGGGCACTTTTTAGCGCACGTGTAACACTTAATTATTAAAAAAAAATAAACGCATGTTGAATGAAATTTGACTTTTATTTGAAACATTCTCTAAACGTGAGTTTTCAATGGAAAAAAGTCACATCACCAACAGAACAGACTAAAGCATACTTCTTTCATCTGGCTCATCTCCCTGTTTTCCCTCACCCATCGGCTCTCCCTCATCCTGGTCTTTTTCTGTCTCTGTGTCTTCCCTGAACTCTTCCTCATCTCCTGTCCTGTTATATGTTGATGGTATAGAGCTTCCCTGCTGTGACTGGCTACAATATATTAATAATAACCATCATGACAATAATAATAATAATATTGATAATAATAATAATAATAGCTTTAACAAATATGCCACATTAGTTTAAATAATGGGCTATTAGGGCAACATGACTGGAAGTCTTGTCACGTGGATATGACTTATGGTAGCCTACAAAATAATAGCTATTTTAATACCTGCTTCACAAACCACTTAAAAATAAAATGTGAACAGCTTTTAAGATTTTTCAATACGATTAACCCTCCTTTCTTGGCATTGTGCTGCAATTACTAAATCAATATACAATTAAGACAATAAAGAGACCAAAATGTGTTAATTTATGTTGCCTAACAAAACCTATACAACAGAAAACGTTTGTCTTAACACATAGATTTGTACAGAAGAGGATTAGGGCCACTGAAAAAAAAAAAAGTTAACTGATTTTTAAATTTTATTTCAGTTTAACATGGGAAAAAAGTCAGAATTCTGACTTTTTTATTGTCAGAATTCTGAGATTAAAGTCAGAATACTGAGCAAAAAGTCAGAATTCTCAGCAAAAAGTCAGAATTATGAGAAAAAAGTTAGAATTATGAGATTAAAGTCAGCATTCTGACTTTTTTCCCATACTAAATTGAAATAAAATTTAAAAATCAGTTAACTTATTTTTTTTTTTCAGTGGCCCTAATCCTCTTCAGTAGATTTGCAATTGCAAACTCTACCAAAATTATTTGTAGCCTATGTGGTCGTCCTCACGTTATCTGTCATTGATTTGGGCCACAGTGTAAAACTTTCAGAATCAGAATCAGGTTTATTGCCATTTTTAGTGAAGGAGTTCACAAACTAGGAATTTTTTATGGTACAATCGTGCAACATGAAACATATAATATGGAATAGGTAAATAAAATTATAAAAATATCTAAAAACTGTGGGTATACGTCATGCAATAAAATAGACTAATGTATACACTTAAGATAAAAAAATATGGATACAAAATATAAAAAGTAAAATAGCATCTTACAAGGAGACAACTAGTTTATCTGGTGACCAGTCGGCAAAATGCGTGTTTGGTGCTGCTGAATGAGACATTTTAATGCACAACAAAATGATTCTGCTTGATCTGTATATTACCTGGCTAATGGGGCACGGGAGAAGCAGCCTGTCAGCGACCGTTCCTGCTATCTGAAAACTGCTATGATGCTGCGCATCTGGCATGCCCTGCGGGCGACCGAGCGAGTTCACGTGACAAAGGAAGAGAGAGAGGCTGGTCGGGTGTGCGAGAGTAGGTCGGTCATTTCGGGGCATTGTTTCAGTCGTTTTTAATGGCTCAGGTTTTCAAAAGATCATTTCAAAACCGACCTCAGTAAAATCTTAATAATATTAATAATAATAAAAAAAAAACTGAGTTTCAAAAGGGCATTTTCTTTGATAGAGGGCAAACTTCCTAGTGCTTTAGCACCACCTAGTGTCTATGTGTGCACGCCCCTGAATTACGGGCACCCTTATCAGATATTAATATTAATAACTATCAGATTATATCGGCCAGCATCTAAGATATCCAATATTGGTGTGCTCTGTATCTGTATAAAGTATCTGTAACTTATTGTTTAAAATAACTTGGAGTCAGTTATTCTCAAAGCTTTTGTTGTTCACCGTTTTAATAATAGCACTTGGTCAAGCCTTTTAAAAATTGTACAGAACAAAATAAGTAATAAATGTAGGCTTGAATCATGCTAATATTGTATCGGGTAAATATGAGTATCGCTCGATTCTCAACGCTGCAATATCAATGTCGTATCAAAAATGTAAAAGTTGTATCAGGACAACCGTACTATGAATGAGCAGAGAGTTTTTTAATTTTTTATTTCATTTCCAAATAATCGTAATAATTTAACTTTATTGTTCTCACATTGTAAAAATTTACCTCTGAATTTAACCTAACCCCTTGGGGAGCAGTGGGCTGCCATTGTGGGGAGCCCAGGGTGCAATTAGGGGTTAATTGGCAGTCTGTGGGAGTGGCGTTTGAACTCAGAACCTCAGGATTCCAAGCTCTATGCCCTAACCACTAGACCACCACTCCCCCAAATGTTGAGGTAAAAGGGTGATGAAATAGCAGCTGTCCACTGGCTGCCTTTCTAATCTCCATAAGCACGACCTCATTGTTACGGCAGGAATTATTTAGACACCTGCTTGGTGGAAGATCCACCTTCAAGTTCAAAAAGTTACACTAAATTACAGGTTTTTCTGGTATTCCTGTCCACCTTCATGGACTTAAAGAATGAAAACATTTTGCTGGCCAAAACATTATGCCCTTTCATCTTATTATCCTCCAAGTTCACTATCATAGCCGGTAGAGGAATTGATTTTACTTTTTTTTATGAGAAGAAATGAGAATGAACCAGTTTTAAAGCCATGGCTATCAGATGTTAAATAAACTCTGACCTCGTTTAACCTGAAACTAGCAGCAGAATTAGAAGTCAATCGGAAACTGTGAGACTTGTTAACCCTGCAGAGGGGTTGATTGAATGGTCACTGGGGTAGAGGCTGTTGTCTGACCTGGACAGGTCACCATCCATAACAGGACAGGACACGGACGCAAAGGAGAAAAAGACAAAAAGCACACAAAGCCATGTTTTGATTTTTTAAATTGGTAAAACTGATAATCTGTTAAAAATCAGACTTTTGACGGATGTTGTTAAAAACTTTAATAAAGTTGTTTCTGTCAGTGAAACTTTAATATTCACCTTTCTTTATGCTTTCTGATTAACAGACAGAGTAATATTGTCATAATCGGCCCTGATAGCTGACCTTCATTATTGACTTCATTCACCTGCAGTTCCCTCCTCACCCTCTAATTATCATTCATCTTATTCACCTGCTCCCTCTGCTATGTATATATCTGGCCCAGATAGGTCAGTTTTAAGTCCCATAAGCCTGGCTCCTAGTTGGGGACCAGTTTAAAGTTCCTGCAATTATTCCTGGTACCATGTCTTGTCTCTGTCCCTCAACCACTGCGCCTGTGCATGTTTGTCTGAGCTCGCTGTTGGACTCGGTGAACTCTGGACCTGCCAGAACGCTCTGTGGAATCCTGGAACCCTGTATCTGTCTTTTCCTGTGTGGATCGGAACCCCAGACTGGGCTAAGGACTCCTGGATTCCAGAACTGTTCCTGTCTGGTCTGTTTTCCTGACTTGGATCAGATTTCTGCCTGCTCTCTGGGGTTGCTGCATCGGGGGACACTGATAGACGGCTCAGGGCCGCATTTCATTGGCAGTGCATCAGCTGATCCTGTCTTTGATTGAGAGGATGGACTGAACTGTTAAACCAGGTAAGTGACTCTCCTGTCATCTCCTGTCAGTTTGTGTCTGTTCCGTTAATTATTTTGTTTGAATAAAGGCTTTGAAATTTCCCACTGACTGTCTTACCTTGAATACTGGGTCCATCTGTCCGATTCCTGACAAATATAGCTTTAATAAATGATTAATAAAACGTAAAGGTTTTTAGCAACATTTTCTCCAACAGTTTCTTTGCAGTTTTTAGAGTAACTGAATACAAGCCAAGTCTTAATACAATATCAGGCCATTTTCAGAAAAAACAAACATCAAAGCTGTGAAAGTTTATCTTAATTGATAAAATTACAGATAAGAGAAAAACCAAATGGAAAGCCAGAGTCCTGCATGGCCAACCTACTGCTGAGTGAGAGCTGACATGTTTTAAATAATAACCTACCAGGAAATGCAGGGAATGCATTGATAAAAGGTTGGGTTAAAGCTGGCTGTGACTGACACTGAAAGGAGAAATGACACGTGGAGCCAAAATGACTGGTGACAGTGAAAACAGCTTGTACTCTGTCTGCTCTGAACCAGTTCATTTACTCCCTGTCGACTCACTGTTGTTCCTCTAGTAGTGGGTGATTCGCTTCTTAGCTCTTTATCTCTTTTCCTCTCATCGTTCTGCTGCTCATATATTTCTAAATGATCTCATTTTATCTTCATCCTTTTCAGGAACCAAATATTCTAAATGTGGTTTTGTCCTTTTGTGCCGCTTCTCCGTTTCAATCTGTCCAATTTCCTTGTTACTGATCTCTCCGTTTGACTTTCCTCCCGTTACCTTCACAGTTTTGCTCCACATGTCTCTGTTATCCTTCTTTCCAACTCTCTTTATCCTCCTTTTCCACTCCACTCTCTATAAACTAGATTGATAGCTCAATCCTTCATACATCAAGGTGAGAATTACAATTTTCACACCAGCACACACAAAATGTCAGCAGACAATTACCCAGCCATTCACGCAGCGTTTGAACACACACTCACCCACATACCGCGTCTTTCCTCCATCAGACCACTTTGACATTCACAAAGCGGCGCAGATATGACTGAAGATGACGTCTGAAGGAGAATATCAGCAGGGACGGCAACATACAGCTGACCAGTTATCAGAAAAACACCTAAAAGCCTTTCTTTTTTTTTTTGACAAACACGTAAAATTTTAAATCTTTAGTTGCATTTATTTGGAATTTTAGACATATTTTTTTACAAGATTTCCAATAAAGGAATAAAAAAAGATCCTTAATAATCTAGATTTAGGCCAGTTTGTGTTAAAGTTAAATAGAAATGACAGAAGAGCATCATTGTTTATATTTTATCATCCAACCATCACCTCTAGCCATCTTCCTATTCTGCATCCGTGAGAAAAAGACACTTAAATTTCTCGCAGTTAAAGGGAATAAATGACTATTTGAAAAGGTATCATCTCTTTGGAACACGATTTGAAATTTTATTAACTTTCACTATAGATTTCTATGCGTTTAAACCCAGGATCCTTCCTGGTTTAAATTATAAAAATCAAAGCTTTGATCTTTGCTTGCTGCCTCATCAGTGTGGACACACACAGAGCCTGCCCTGAAAATGAGTGATGAATAATGTTAAGTGTATGCTCTTGTTTAAAAGTGCACTGTGCAACTTTAAAGGGTAAATATTACTTCGCCTTTCCCAGAAATGCCCCTAAAATGACCCAACATCTGAAACGAGTTTCCCTCTATTGGCAGCAGTGGCCTCTATAGGTAACCTCGTGAGACGATCCTGATCTCGCGAGCTTTCAAGGTTTCACTCGCTAAGTCTGGAGACTCTCCGTTTAAGAAAATTTGGAGCCGTTCACCAAACGAACGTCCAATCAGCGTTGGCTTTGAGGCGGGTTGAGGTGTGACGCAACGAGAAGCGCGACAGTTCAGTCTAAAGAACATGGCGGCCTCAGCCGATGAAACTAGCGTTAGCGTGGCTATCGAGCAAGTTTTATCGGAATTACAGAGTATTTCTTCACTGAAAGAAGAGCAAAACACTGCTCTGGAGGCTTTTCTCAGAGAAAAAGATGTTTTTGCTCTTCTCCCGACTGGTTTCGGCAAGAGTAGCCTGGCTTGTGGTTGTGTTTACGTCGTAGCTCTGTTAGTTCGTCATATGCTTCGTTGATCTGATTGGTTTATTTGGCCCGTCTATCACCAACATAGGCCAATCAGCTAACCAGTATTTTCGCCCCTTCCCAAAATTACTTTAACGGAAGGTTTCCAGATGGATATGTGGAGCAAATCCATCTGGCGGAGTCAGGTTACTCCATAGGCTCCATCAGTCAGTTCAGACTGATTCGGGTTGGACTCTCTGGGCGTGACATGGTGCGTGCTCTCGTCCGCCCCGCTACCATTGACCAATACATGAGAGAGCACATGTGATGGCTTTTATAGACTCTGCACAACAGTTACAGTAGTAAGAAAATAACATTTTGGCCTGGTGCAAAAAGCCAAACTGGAGTCTGGTGACAAATCAAGCTGAGGGTAAACATTGAGGAAGCTTTCAGCATAGAGGGAGCTGATTCCTCCAAGATGCTTTGCTCAAATAACTTAAATAATTATAACTTTCTTAACTCAAATGATATTTAAACTAGGGTTAGGCACAGAGGATTGATAATCGGTCTAAACGGGCTCCAACCTTTCAAATCTTGCATAAACTTTAAATTTTCTATTTACAATTCCTAGTTTCGCTTTCAAGTCCACCAACTGGAAATTAAAGTTTCAACTGTCTGTTTGTGCGCCACCATATGTAAACATAAATTAAAGTTTAACAATAACCATTCGGCTACCTTCCACACCGGCGATAGGATTATATTATATCTCATGTGATTAAACATAACAGTCTAATGTAGGTTTTCAGAAGGAATTTGTTGCTTTTATTCATAGATAAACAGAGAACAGAGCCTTTTTTATGCTTTCTCCCTCTTTATATCTTAATAGATACTCGCCTCATTTCCTATGATCCAAGATTCCAGGTTTTTATTTGCCATTTGTACTTAACCATCAGTCAGGCACACTGAGATTCTTGTGCAAAAACTCTGTCACTGCTTTAAAAAGTATAGAAAATATAAAAAAGACACTGAACAAAACAATGCTTAAAATATAGAAATAAAAATGCAAAAAAGGTACAATACTAGTGCAATCATTTTCAATAAATATAATATAAATAAATATACTTGTTCTTTTCACTGGGAGTGGACAAAGGAAGAGGTTATGCATTCTAGATCAATTAAAAACCATTTTAACGTAGAGCTGCTAGACTGAAATTTTAAATGTAACTTCATTAATTATTTATTTAAATTAATTTGGAATCTGTTTTACATGATGAAACCCACTAACTAAGTGACGGAGTATAAAATTGCATCGTTCTTCTGTCCACAAATGTAAAACATCACGACTTCTATGTCTGGTTGAGTGGAACTGAGCTGCCATAAACAAATCTGAGGAGAAACAATCTGTCAGTATTCCTGTTTGTTATGACCATCACTGCTTTTTTCCTCCAGACACTAATTGTAGCAAAACACAACAGTCAGAATAAGTTAAATCAAATAATATAATTATCATTTATTGCTTTAGTACCTGCAGCATCAGGCACTGGATATATGTAAATATATTTGCATGTTTGTTTGTCTTAAAGAAAGCTACATGTAAAAATGTGACCCTGTGAAAACAAAATTTATGTTGGATTTTATAGATTTGATATTTAAACACCGGTTAAAAATAACTGATAGTTTACGGCAATATTTAAAAAATTAGAAGTTCAAGGAATTGTATTTTATTGAAAAGTTCAGACCAGTTCATCCTGACAGAACAACACTTATTGTTGTTTCGTATACACATAGCGTATATACATGTATATACATTGAGTATACAAAGCAAAATTTTGTTTTGTGCAGCTTTCATAACATTTCTATAAAGAGCAGCAGTGATAAAATGTAAACAGTGTGGGAGACAAAAAAAGAGTGCAAAAAAAACGCACTGATATGGAAGTTCAGAGCATTAAATATAAAGGGTGCAATTCTGCAGTGTTTCAGTTTGGTGTTATCAGTGTGACACAGAGTCTCAACAGCTCAGCTGTCTGATGGCGGTGGGGAAGAAGCTGTTTTGTGGAACATTATTCTTAAAAGACTCTGAAAAAGGAATCTGAATCAGAAACGTTAAAATTCAAACAATGTCTTGCCCTAATAATGATGCTAAACAAAAGACCTGCGCAGTCATAGCTGCAGACAACAACGTTTGCCCACTTCCCCCTTTGGTGTCATTCCAACTTCCTGCCACAAGGGGCAAACTTCTATAAAATGCCAGATCCTCTTAGCAGTGTTGCCAACTCAGCGACTTTGTCGCTATATTTAGCGAGTTTTCGACCCCTCCAGCGACTATTTTTCAAAAAAGCGACTAGCGACAAATCTGGCAACTTTTTACGGTGTCACTGGCGGCTTTTGGAGACTCTTACTGCTCCCGCAGGAGTCCCTCTTAGCGCTGCAGTCAGAGCCGCAGGATGTTTACCCTCAGCGTCCAGACTGCAAATGAAGCACGCATGTGCCGGGATTAACGGAGCAAATTGATCATTTGGTGCCACTCCGCCCTGACTTACATTCAAGGCGGGAGCGAGCGGGATGTAAATGTAAAATGTTATTTGGTCTAAATATATATTGTTTAGTAAAGTGAGTAAAAATACTATTATATAGTGTTTTTACTCACTTTTTGTCTTTCTGTAATGACATTATTTCTCCCACAGCATCAATAACAGGCACATCACTTCCTGTGGCAGATTATGCAAATTAGGCGATGACGTAATTTAGCGACTTCTAGCAGCTTTTAGCACAGCCAATAGCTACTTTCCTTAGTGAGGAGTTGGCAGCACTGCCTCTTAAGTGGTTCTCAGTTTTTGTAATTGAAAAGCTGAAGCCTTCTGTTCCTTGATTTTTTAAGTCTCTATTTATCACTAGCAGTGTAATGCAATGACACACACTGTGTTTCCATGCTTCCAGTTGTTTGTCCTCAGTTAATGATACTTAAAATGTAGCCCACTTTGAAAGGGAGGGGAGAAAAAGACAGCATATAAAAGAAGACAGAACTTTAGAAAGCTTCACTCTAAAGGAGATCAGATATTAAAATATCAAAAGAAATGGAAAAACATTCCAGATGTTTTAACTTTTGTCGTAACAGTTATAACAAGCGAGACACAGTAGGGAGAAAATGAGACGGCAGCAAGTTTAACAGCATTAAAACGGTCAAACTGAAGCCGGTTCAGTCAGTGCTGAGGCTGCACAATACAATCTCATTTAATGGGCTGAGATGGACTGAAGCGCACACAGAGAACAGTGGTAGACGAGTGGTAAAATGTGAATCACAGAATAGACAGCAGAAACCCCCAACTCCTAGGGAGGAGGAGTCAGAGCTGGAATCCCTGCAATGGCAGACAGATTAAGAAAAAAAAACTCTAGGATGGTTTTCCTCCTCTGCCCACAGCTTTCCACAGGCTTCATTGGGGAGGCCACAAACTGAACGTTTTGATCTGGCTGAGAGAGCATCTTCTAAGAAACATTGGATCCAAAGTAAAGTACAGTGTATTTTTATTACATCCAGCAGGAAGAAAGCTAGCCAATCACAGGCCACCCCTACCAGGTGATTTCTTGTTCCCAGGTGGAGATAATCCACAAACCCTGGAACAAGCAGGAATGTTCTAACTTATTTGATTAAATTGGTTAATTATTAGTGTTGCCCCTATGCCATTTTTTGGCTGTGCCCCGATACCTGGCTGTGCAGTATCGGCCCATACCGATACCATCTGTTCGAAATTGATGTGTGTGTATATATGAAGAACTGCATAGTACCGTATTTTCACGACTATAAGGCGCACTTAAACGTCTTTTTTCCCCTCAAAATGTGCAGTGCGCCCTATGGTGCGGTGCTCCCTATGTGTGTTGTAACTGCGACTTTTGAGACCACCTCATTGAGGAGATGATGAAAGAGTGGCTGAATGTAAGGAGACCAGGTGTTTTTTTTCCACTCATCACCATCGCTGTTAATATGTAACTCCATGCGTGCCCATCTCACAGCTGATGTGAAAAACATGGGGAAACAAATTAACCCTGTGCTCGCTGTTCAACCGCTGGACATCGGTGTGAACCGGACCCAGCAGGTGCAGCAGAAGCAGCGAGTTTACATGCAAAGTCAATGGTTGACGCGCGAATAGGTGCAGCAAAAGGTCCCGCAGCGCGTTTTGAGCAGCAGGCGCTGCGTCGGGAGCGTTTAAGCATCTGACGCACCGCCAACGCGCTGCTGCTGCTCGAGATGGAAAAATTGAAGTTTTGCTGCTGGACACGCCGCATCAACCAATCAGAGAAGCTGATCTGGAAGCTGACAGCGAGACAGACAGCGCTCTGATGACATATGATATTAACGCAAATGAAAAAGGCTGGATGGATGAGGAGATGATGAAAGCGTGGCTGAGGCAGGTGTATGTGAGGAGAACAGGTGGTTTTTTCATCGCATCACCATCGCTGCGTGCCCATCTCACAGCCGATGTGAAAAAAAAGGTGAATCAAATGAACGCTGTGCTCGCCGTTATCCCTGGGGGTCTGACAAAGGAACTTCAACCGCTCGACATCGGTGTGAAGCTGCCGTTCAAAGTAAGGCTGCGAGCGGCGTGGGAGCGATGGATGACAGACGGAGACCACAGTTTCACGAAAAGTGGAAGGCAGCGCCGGGCAAGTTACGCCACCGTTTGCGGATGGACTGTAGATGGACTAACGTGTCTGCTGGCTCTGTTGTTCGAGCTTTCGCAAAAGCCGGCATTATTTCTGAGGAGCACGGAAAGTGACTCTGACAGCGAAGAAGGGGAAACTGGCATGTCTGATTTAGCGCAGCTGTTTAATTCAGAAACAGAGGATGATGACTTTGATGGGTTTGATTAATACTTTGTAATAAATACATGAATAAAGCACAATCATACTCAGTTTTGCTCCCACTCTATTTTTCTACCTGAAAACTTAATTCAACAGCAGCCTCTGGGCCGCGTCTCCTCCTCTTCACCGCGGTGGCTGGCAGGTGTTTTTTCATCTAAATAATCTAAATCTTGCAGCTATATTTGCTGTGATCAGTGGGAATAAAGTAGTTTTAATATGTTTTTAAGTGAGAAAGTCCACCTGAAAACTTAATAATTGCAGTCAGTTCATCCAGATTATCTATTTCTGTCGGAGGCGCTCAGACCCCCACATACCAGCGGTGCACCGACAGTAGAAATCCCTTCATCAGCAGCCTCTAGGCCGGGCAGCCTCCGGGTTCACCGCGGCGGCTGGCAGGTGTTTTTCATCTAAATAATTTAAACTGCAGGCACCAGGATACCGGTAATAAAAGCAAACATATTCCGTCGGCAGGTTTCAGGATTTTAAGTTAATTTAGGAGTGATCACAGCGCTGTGTCATCTGCGATGTGTCTGTCTCACGGCCAGCTGCCAGGTTTGATTAATACTTTGTAATAAATACATGAATAAAGCACAGTCATACTCAGTTTTGCCCCCGCTGTATTTTTAAATACGCAGTAGAGGTATTTAAAGGTAGTAGAGGACATGTACCTGTATATAAAAAACACGCCCTATAGTCCGGTGCACCTTATGTGTGTGTTAAATACATAAATGGGACACATAACTGAGAGTACGCCTTTTAGTACGGTGCGCCTTATGGTCGTGAAAATACGGTACTTGAATGTAGAATAGTTGCCATCATGGCTTTGTCAAGCTGCTGCCTACCTTTGTGAAGCAGAAAAACAGACTAAAACAAAGTGAATCTAGTAGAACTTTTTATTGCCTACCTGGAATCAGTGACAGTAGTTGAATAAACTTTTGGTTCTCAAAATGGTATCGGTGTCCTATTTGTTGATACTCGCCGATACCGATACCATCATTTTAGTGCTGGATTGGGGCCCGATACTGGTATTGGTATCTTTGCAACACTAATTGTTATCATATTAACCACAAACTAACAAAAGAAAGGAATTATTAACATATTCTAACATTAGAGGTAAATAGTCACATTATTCCGTAAAAATTAAAAAAATATCCACTGGACTTGGTTTCCAAGATTTGAAGACGTTTCGCCACCTCTTCAGGAAGCTTTCTCAATTCAAATGTCTGGATCTGCATTGAGTTTGAGTCTTATATAGACAAAGCCTTGTATCACTTGGAAACATGCAAATGGTAACCGATGAATGGGTTGTTTGGTTCCATTGTTAGCCTGTAATATCTGAAACCTCTCTATGATTCTGAGGGTCAGTCGTTATAGGGGGGGGATTGTCTCCTGTAATACCTGAAACCTGTCTATGATTGTTAAGAGTCGTCCTTAAGGAGGTATTGTTCACCGGCTGGAGCGGGTAGGTCCCTCGTTCCTCTGTGATGAGGGATCTACCCGCTCCAGCCGGGAATGACTATGACCGGGATGACTGAGAACCTTCATCAGCATAGTAACATTATACGCCTAGAACAAAAGCTTTAGCTCAAGCTTCAGTCATTCCAACAGTCTGAGAGATTTCGCAGCATATCCTAACTTTCAACCATCTTGAAATCAAACGTCTTCTTGCGCCTTTTTACACGTGATCTTGAACTTTCCTTTTTATCCCAACTAAGCTGGGAGTTCCACATTTGCCTTCATTTATTTTGGATTACAATAATTGCTGTAGGCGTTTGGTATCATCTCGTTAGAACAAATGGCATGAAATGAACTATGAAACCGGATGTTGTGTTTCTTCCTAGCCCTAACCCCAAAATCAGGAACAGCATCGCGTATCTATGCTCATAGGGCGTTGAACGAGCATATTATGCGACCAGTGTAAATAATTTTACTATTTTAAACAGAAAGCTGTGACACGTGTAGCCACTTTGCTTATGTGCTGTTATGCATCAGTGTATTTACTGCTCAAGACAAAGTTTTTATGCCAGGATTCTTCACTAAAACGTTGCATGCAACCAGAGTGAATTATTTATGCATAATTAAAAAAAATAATAATAACCTGACTAGATGAAACGTGCAGGATTCTTGCTCTTTTCAGGACTAGTTTTGTGTTTTACACAGAAAAAGAGAAAGTTACGTTTCTCTCCTGTTCATCTAAGAATCTTCTAAGTTAAAGAACTGCTCAGTTTCTGGCAGTTTCTGGCGAACCTGGAGTGTACATTGGTCCCTGTCTGGCCACCCCTGTGAAAATGAAAATATTATGCCTCTGCCACAGATATCTAGTGAATGCACCCCAGCCAAAAAATTAGCTGCTGGAACCTGGATGACTGAGGTAAAGTGTCAAAGAGATTTGCGAAGAAGAGACTGTGTCTTGTTCCAGGACGGAGCAGTTTTCCTTTCACTGCCCTTAGTAAAACCACAACTAAAAACGTTGGTTCAGAATATAAAAGGTAAAATATTGTTTTCATTCAAATAGAACAGACCCTTCTTTGAGCCCTTCCTTGTTTATCTGATGCATAGGAGACAAATGCAAGCAATTCTGCAGTCAAAATGTTTGATTATATCACATCCTCAACATTTATGGAAATCCTATCAGTTTTTTTTTTTTTTTTTTGAGTTGACAGAATCATTTATAAAGGATGAAAGAATGAGCAAGGCTAAAAATGCAAAACACCCCTTCCTTATGCTTTTGTGGGAAGCACAGTTGCTGGTGCAGGAATGGCACAGTGATTGCAAATTGGCTGTCTGTGTGTAATATACCAGCAACAGTCTGTTCATTTAGCTGAAACCTGCAGGAGCAAAACAAGAAATCAATGCAGTTCTAAAACACCTCACTTACTTATCTGTAATTTTCACAATGTTCTATTTTATTGCAGTCCAACATTTAAGTGTCCACAGTGAGAGGTAGCATGAACCCTCTGCTCTTTGGATAGACCAGCATTTCACTATTATACTGCAATGCAAGGGAGCCTCAACTTAAACCAGAGCAGAATGCACACCTGAACAAGCTGTTCATCTAAAATGAAGCAACGGCAGAACTCTGCATCCATACTTTTTTACAAACCACCATACACATTTGTTAAGTTTGAGATTACAGACCATGCAGGTGAAGAGATTAGGTGCAATCTTCATTCAGAAATGTTTTTACAGTGTTTTATTGTGATTACACTGTTACAAGTACAGCGCAACAAACTTCACTCTCTGCATTTAACCCATCCCCTTGGGGTTAAGGGTCTTTTGCTCAGGGACCTAGAGTTGCAGTCTGTGGGAGTGGGTCTCGAACTTAAATTTTAAGCTCTATGCTCCAACCACTAGGCCACCACTCCCCCTTCATGCAGCCCCAAGTCAAAAACAGAGAGGATTTCCATACATGTTGATGATGTGGTACAATCAGAAGGTTCCTAAATATAAATCAGGAACCTTCCTGTTAAGTTGCATTACAGATCAAACATGTCTGTTTTTTTTATCCTGGACAAGGGCGGCCAAATAATTTAATATCAATGCTTGTCTGTGGTGCGACTTTTAAACAAATTTCAACTATTTTGATACACATTACAGTCTATAGTTTGTCACTGAGTGACGTTTAGGGAGCATCTTTTTAAAGTTGAACAGAAAGAGGTAAAACACCACAGACACTAAGCCTGTTGGTGCAGCAGTAACTTAGACTTAGACATCTTTTTATTTCAATAAATTTTGTTTAGTACAGCTTTCAGACAGTGAATGAGCAGCAGCTTCGCAGTGAAATAAACATTTCCATAACATAAAGTGCAGCAGTAATCAAATGTAAACAGTGTAGAAAAAAACAAAACAAAACATGGTGCAAAAATGCATTGCCGCACAGTAAGCTGTGCTCAGCGACAGGCTAAGCCAGCGGTCACCAACCTTTTTACAGCTGAGGGCTAATTCAGGGGCACTGAGTCACAGGAAGGGCTACCAATATTGACCTATGAATGGCAAGGGTCATTGTTCACCTAAATTTCATATATTATATACATATCTTAATCATTTCTTTAAATTTATAATTTTCTTTTAGACATTTTCATTTTGAAATCTCTATAAATGCTTAAATGTCATATATGATTAAATGATAAAATGTTCTATAACCCAATTAAAAAAAGAAGAGCAACAGAATACAGTGAAATTTCAAACGTAGCTCACTGTTGAGTATTTTCAGAAGACTCTAAGGGCACCCCTTGTGGTCCTCGAGGGCCCCTTGGTGCCCACGGGCACCATGTTGGTGACCCCTGGGCTAAGCTATAACACAGTAGGTTTGAGCTTAGCGTCTATGATAAGGTGACCAAACCCCCGTTTTGGATGACCTGTACCTGGAAAACAACATAATTGCAGATACTCTGATTTTAGCCTCTGATGAATGATGTGGACAGCATGAGGGTCTTAAACAATAGCAGTTTGTGCAAGAAAAATGTTACTTATGTCGTCAATATCTAGATGAGAAGTGAAAAGTAAACTGAGCATTTATTAACAACCAAAACAACACAGGTCAACAGTAGAGCAGGGGAGGAGCCGTGCCCAGGATCTTAACAAGAGGTTTTTTTAATGATGTCAATAAGGGTTAGATGTTTTAGATTTGACTGAGGACCTAGTTTGCATTTCCAGACCTGATTATGAGTTGTTTTCCTATCTTATTATAGTGATTTGTAAACATAGTGTTTAAGGCTGAGGTGTGTTTGTCTTCCTAAACACATCTAAGTTATTAAAAAAAATAATCGAGGTAATAACAGGTAAACTGAAAAAGCCAAGAAGCCATGAACTGAAATATGAAGTAAATGTGCATTTTATTTGCTGAGCTTGTAGCTACAAATATAAATAGTTAAATTTTTTTCAACAAGTATCTCTTATCTTTTATTGAGAGAGCTTCTTAGATTTTCTTATTTTCAAAACAGGCATCTATCTGGGCATTTCTACGGGTCTTCCCACTGTTTTCATATCGTTTATATCGATATCTGAAATAAATTTTATCAAGAGAAATAGAGATTATATTAGCGGTTTGGGTCATTTCATCCAGCCGATCCTGGACCATTTAAAAAAAAGAAAACTTGGGCATTAAATGTTTCCAGTTCTATGGAAGCAGCAGTACACAGCAAAAATGGATCTAAACATAAGGTAGAATTTCTTGAAATATAAGCAAATTTTCCTTAATTTGAGCTGTTAAATAAAATTACAAGCCAATAGGAAATAAGTTATTAAGTAGTTGAAATTAGAAAATTGGACTTAGATAATCACCTTATTCTAATATTCTTACTCAACTTTGCAAATAAAAGGAAAATGCATTAGTTTTAAGAACAGAAATAATATTTAAACTATTAGCTGCTCTAAAAATGATCACAGTTTTTCTAAACTACCTTGAAACGGTCAGTACTAGATGTACTCCTATTTAAACCTGTTCACACTACTCTAGTTAAATGTATATAAACAATCTATCCCATAGGGATGTGGGGAAAAATCAGATTTTCGGCTGCCCAATATAATATAGATCTTTCAGTTCCTAGTATCGACTTAAAAACGACATTTTTACCTAAAACAATGAGGGATAATGGGTTTCATCTGCACCACTGCTCTAGTAGATGGCGCCATGGAGCCCTTTTGCTGTGCAGCACAGCACTGTTTCTGTACTTCAGGCAGTCACAGTAGAAGAGATGGACTGAATCAAACCAGAATCAGCATAGATTCTGATCAACATATAAGGAACTTGCTTTTTTATTTTTTTATCGATACATTTCATTTTAAAAGGTGGGTAAAATATTGCGATACTGATCTCCAGGTCTTTTCTGACCCAGTTATAAAATGCACTGAAAGCTCATCATGAAAAGGTATTTATACAGTAATCAGATATTAAATGCAAAAAATGCCGGGCGGATTCACAATAGATTGAAATAATATAACTAAATTAAAATTGTATGGGGTAAATTAAGGTCAATAAAAACGTAAGTGTTCTTTAAATTTGTAAATTTAAGATTTATTGTTGTTTTTTGTCAGTATATATGTGTTCAGAAGTTACAAATAATAATTATTAATAAGTTGCAGTTTTGCAAAAACATGAGTACAAATCCAAAATTACAAGAATGAATCTACAACCTCTGATGAAGCTGTTACACTCATGAGCAGTTGGGTGTTAAGGTTGTTCACCAACCGTCATTTAATGAGAAGAAGAGGTCAAAGAATTTGAAATTTATCATTAATGATATATTTGGTGAAATGCTGGTAAAGATTATCAGTCATCCAGGTTGTAGTCTTTCCAAAAAAGTAAAAAAAAAACCAATCCACTGGACTTGGTTTCCAAGTTTGAAGACATTATGCTTCCCATTCAGGAAGCTTTCTCAATTCAAAATGTCAGAATTAGCGATGAGCTCAATGCATGGACCAAAAACAAGCCTTGTTTTGGCTTAGAAAACATGCAAATTGAACCGGACGAATGGGTCCGCCCCTTTTGGAATAGGGGTCATTTGAGTTCTTTCTTAGCCTGCAATACCTGTCTATGTCTCTGAAAGGGGGGGTCATAAGAGGGAATTGTTGGCCTGGCTGAACAGGCGAGGTCTTCTGTTCCCCTCTATGAGGGTTGGGGTTGCGATGATAGCCAGAAGGAATCAATTCAATTGCTTAATGGTAGGTTTTTGTAAGCCACCCCCTCTGTTTATGGTTGTTTTTTTCTTTTTTAACATAAATGGCTTCCTTCACGCCCCTCTTAAACCACCTGTCTTCTTTGTGCAAAAATTTCATGGTTCAATTTGCATCTTTTCTAAGTCAAGACTTTGCTTTTGGTCCACTCTATAAAGCCAGAAACTCAACGCTTTTTCTGACATTTTGAAATGAAAAAGCTTCCTTGATGAGAACCGAAACATCTTCAAACTTGGAAATAAAGTCCAGTAGTTTTTTTTTTTTTTTTTTACCTTTTGTGGAATTTGGTGAAATGCTTCTTTTTTTTAAAAATATGCTTGATACGTTTGATCTACAGCTCTGATTTCTGGAAAAAAAAAATGTGATCAAAATCAGACCCTTTCTGGAGTTTAAATTAAACTTATTTTAAAAACATAAAAATATCACTTCCTTGGAGCAAGAAGCTTAACACAGAGGGGAAAAAAGAACTTTAATATTTAAACAAGTCAACAAATATTTTATTTTTTCCTTTTTTCCAAGCTGTAAGGTTTAGGTTCAGTAAAAGAGGGCAAACTATCAGTTGACTCCAGTGATTTATCGGCCCCTGAACCTTTGGAAAAAGGTTTGTTACCCATCTGATAAGACTTTTACACAAATAACGCCCTCAGAGCCAGGAGCCAGTTTAGTTAGCCAACCTGGTGCCCCACTGCTCTACAAGCTTCATATAAAACATTATTAGCATTATTCCCACCCTGGGAGCTGGTTATAGCTCCTCTGAAAACTCATTTCCCTCTCCTCTTGTCCATGTGAATACCTCCTGATAGGGAGAGGGAAGGAGAGAGGAACAATAACCGCATTTCATACGGGGAAATGAATAATTTCAACTGCGAATGCGCCTCCAGTTTGTGTATGTGTGTAATTGTGTCACTTAGTGTAGTGCGAGGCCTATTGTGTTTGTGTCCTGTCCTATTGTGGAGCGGCTGGGCGTTGTGATACACAAGGCGAGCACAGTGATTGGAGCATCGATCATGTTTTTTTAGGGAAGGACGGACAGAAACCTGTAGACAAGTCAGAGATGGTAAACATCTGGTTTGCAGATAGAATTCCAATGAGATTCAACACTTTAAAGATTAAAAACAAAACAAAAAAATAAATGATGTCAGTTACCAGTTTTTAAGTGCAGTGACAAAGAAGGAAGGTAGATGGTTCCCAGGACTCGGTGTCTGATCATAAGAACCAATGAGATCATCACTGAAGCTGCACAGAGCAGCTGGCTGGGAAAGTTTGACCGTTTCCATTCAGTTCCTGTCAATTAGTCATCTTTAACCTCTTAAAACCTACTAAGTCGCCGGCGACCTGGTGGACCTTAAGTTGGGATAATAATTCAGAATGCATAAAATTCCACGGGTAAAATTTTTTACCAGCAGGTGGAGCCATTGCGCGCAGCTCCAAGCTGACACCAAAAGTTCATAGCCCCACAGCTCTGGAACTGTTATAGCTAGAGGTCTGGAATTTTCTACATTTGTAGTTGACATGGTGTAGAACACATATAATGCATTAAAACCTGCTTTTTCTCAAGAATGTCTTTATTACTGCTGTTAAAAAAAGACCTATCATTTTCGAGAATAAAAAACAACAACTTTGAGTCATGTTTGAACTGATAAAGCTTGGTCTGTGTTCTACTCACCCAATTTTACATTTTATATATTAGAAAACTAGAGGGTGTTAGCTTTCAAATAATGTATTGCACATGTAATTTGGGATTACAGTTCCTAAGTTATTTGCTTTTCCATCTGGGTATGCAAAATAGGCGAGGATTACCCAAAATGAGGTGGATGTTAAGAGGTTAAAGCACAACCATGACACTGCAAAGGTATTTTATTTTATTTTTTTGTTTGTTTGTTTTTATTTTAGAATAAATAATACTTTTAAAAAGATCTAATTAAATAAACAGCAACAACAAAAACACCTAAAAAGGAGCAATTTCAGCATTTTAGATGCTTTTAACCTTTACCTGGAATAAAAAATAAAATAAAAAAATCTATATTTTCTCGAATAAAAATGTCCTGATCTGGAAGAAGCACTTTCTGAACATCGACAGATTGTCAAGATGTTTGGTTATGTGCAGACCAACTATCATCCAAGGACCTTCTCTTGCAGTGTTTGAACTTCCGCACATTTACAAAATCTGCATTTTGTTGTCATGTTTTTAAAATTCACAAAAGATTCAGATTTAAAAAATGCTTTGTTGTTTGCTTTGTTAGGAAATGACAGAACTTCACCACAATTTGCATGTTTGGCCTTAAGTTTCTTATTACTGCCACCAAATGAACTGGAGCGGACTGGTGTGGTGCAGTTTTCACCACAACTTCCCCATAAATCCATAGACTAACCTAAATAGTATTGCTTAAATTCCAAAAGACAAAGACTCTAAAATCTCTTTGAATGTTTGACCTGAAATCACAAACAATAATAATAATATCAAATATGATACATTTGGCATTACAGGGTTAACTCATATTAGTGCTTTAAAAAAGATAAACTAATGCAGAAAGTTTAAGAAAATATTTCAAAGGAAAATATTTTCTTCTGGCTTTTTATTTAGAGTCCAGCAAAAATAGGTAATTTCAATTCTTCAAATGTTCTTCATTTGCAGTTTTGTTAATTTTGTTGTTAACTTTTTCACGAGGGAATTTTAACTTTCTTCAGATAATACCGACTTCAGGAACTATCTGGGAAAATGCCAAAAAGACGCCGGGCCATCTCTCATTCAACATACTGGGTTTTAAAAAAGTTATCAGCTTTATATGAATTTCAAAGTAAAGGTGATGTCTTCATTATTAGAGGCAAACAGGTTTAATCAATGTACTAACAATAAATCTAAGAGGCCAATACCTTTCAAATTATCAATGAATCTATTATTTAAAAATTTTAAAAGCCTATTTTTGCAGTGACTCCTCATTGTGTTGTAGGCAATTAATTGCATTTGAAATAAAATAGCAATTTAACAAAATTAAACCTTCAAATTGCAGAGGCACGCAATTTTAGCCACATTACATTTAACACGTGTAAGACACAAAATGTCTCTCTGCAACCATTTAGGTGGCAGTGATGTATTTAAAGTGGGTTTGCTGCTGCGCAGAAATGAAGAGAAAATTGCAGCTAGCATGCAGATGCATGCATGCAAGTAGAAGTAAGCACTTTTACACATAAAGGTTACCGTAAAGTCCTGCAACAGGGGACTCTGCACCAGCAAACTTTTAAGGCAACCGAAACCCTAAACTTAAACACCTGCAAGCTTGTGATTAGTGCAAAGGGAAATCAAAATAAAATGACAATTTTGATTTTTGGTTAAATCATTCAGCCCTACTCCTTGTACAATTAATATCATCCATTTGTCTGAGGCTAAGGAGTCGAGCTAAAAGACAAAACATCCTGCTGAATCTCTTAAGACATCAATGACAAAGTAATTTGATCCACTGAAGCAAACATGAACTTTCAGCTGTAGTTAAGCCAAAAGTTGCCATAGTAAAGCATGGTGGTGGCAGCATCATGCTCTTGATTCACCTCCCTTATCTACTTTAAGAAAAGTCAATAAAATCATAAATATTAATCAAAAGAAGCCTCCATCAAAGTGTAGTTCATGGATTTCATTCGTCTACAGACAGACAAGAGTAGTTTCTTTATTCTTTTGTACCCCCTCCCTTATAGATTTGTTTGTTTTCAAGGTGAATGAAACAGGATGAATGAAAAAAGTTTTAAAAGGACTTATAATTGGTCTCATTTTCTATTTTTATTTATTTTTTTTATATCTTCTGGGTTGTTTTTAACAGTTTCTAAATGTTTCAGCTTAAAGAGTTTAATAATATATGGGAAAAATCTAACTTTATTCATGAAAAGTGATAAAACAAAGCTTGTTCACCATCAGATGTTGGTTATATTTAGCTGACAGCAGCTGCAGTACATCTAAACTATGAAGCATTTGGAGAAATAAGACCAAGAAGCAACGCAGCGGTCAGTCATCCAAAGATTCAGAGAAACGTTCAGTTCCGGTTCAAAGCGTCTCCAACCCCAGTTTGAACATGTATTCTAGTAATGAGCCCTCCCACCAGATAAATCCCAATTAATCATGTTATTTCCGTAACAGGAGCAGACAGTTTGCTCAAGTGAGGATCACAGGAGGCCGTCGTTACCTGCCGACGGATCCCACAGCTTCACAACGGCTGTGAAATTCTGTGGGATTAAGTTGGCAGCTCTGTGTCTGGTAGAGTATTAGCAGAAATGCATTAAGGCACGTGTGTAGTGACTTCAAAACATCCATTCATCCACATCCACGCACAACGAGACTCTGCTGCAGAGATTCCCTCATTAGCACAAACCTTCCAGAACAATCCAAACAAGATTGTTTTCCTCCTTTTCTTTCTGTTCGTGATCAACCAAAGCATTTTATATCTGTTTCTATCTCTCCAACAAAAGAAGTTTATTTTCACTTCAAGTTTCAAACTGAGAGCTGAAACAAATAATCGGATTAACTGGGATTATTTGTTATAAATTGATTACTGAAATAATTGTCAACTAATTTAGTATTAGATTAATCGTTAACTGGAGTATAGAGACTGTAAAACGTGCTTTTGGCTGACAGAGTGACCCACACAGGGCAGGAATTATATCAAAATAAAAAAAAATTAATAGATAATAGAATTATCATTTAAAATAAAACATATATATATTTTTTTCATCTGTCAATATGCTCTACCCTGAATTCCTAAAATGGAAAAGTTTTAGTTTCACCTGGTTTAATGTTATAAAAAGTCTTCTTTAAGGAACCTTTGGCTTTCCAATTATTAATCAATTAATCGAAAAAATAATCAACACATTAATCGATTTGCAAAAAATGTGTTAGTTGCAGCAAGGGCTGAAATAAGTAATCAGATTAATTGTGATTAATCGATTATTAAAAATAATTGCTAACTTATATAGAAATCAATTGTTAACTGGAGTGTAGAGGCTCATTAACATAGCTTTAGCTGACATAGCAACTCATTTAGAGCAGTAATTATATCAAGATTGTAAAAAAATATGTAAACATTTTGCATTTAAGATAAAACAAACTTTCATCTGTCAATATGCTCTATCCAGAACTCCTAAAATGGAAAAGTTTTAGTTTCACCTGGCTTAATTTTGTAAAAAGTCTTCTTTAAGGAACCTTTGGCTATCCGATTATTAATCAATTAATCGAAAAAATAATCAAGAGATTAATCGATTTGCAAAAAATTAGTTGCAGCAAGGGCTGAAACAACTAATCAGATTAATTGGGATTAATCGATTATTAAAAATAATTGTTAATTTATATAGAAATCAATTGTTAACTGGAGTGTAGAGGCTCGTTAACATAGCTTTAGCTGACATAGCAACCCATTTAGAGCAGTAAAAATATCAAGATTGTAAAAAAATATGTAACAATTTTGCATTTAAGTTAAAACAAACTTTCATCTGTTAATATGCTCTATCCAGAACTCCTCAAACGGAAAAGTTTTAGTTTCACCTGGTTTAATGTTATAAAAAGTCTTCTTTAAGTAACCTTTGGCTATCCAATTATTAATCAATTAATCAAAAAATAATCAACAGATTAATCGATTTGCAAAAAATTTGTTAGTTGCAGCAAGGGCTGAAACAAGTAATCAGATTAACTGTGATTAATCGATTATTAAAATAATCATCAACTTGTTTAGAAATCAATTGTTAACTGGAGTGTAGAGGCTCGTTAACATAGTTTTAGCTGACATAGCAACTCATTTAGAGCAGTAAATATATCAAGATTGTAAAAAACCAGGTAAACATTTTGCATTTAAGATAAAACAAACTTTTTCATCTGTCAATATGCTCTATCCAGAAGAAAAAGTCTTCTTTAAGGAACCTTTGGCTATCCGATTATTAATCGATTAATCTAAAAATAATTGACAGATTAGATTAGATCGATTTGCAACTGAGACAATCAGCAGAGAATTTAGTTTGGGTCAATTTACAGTGAGATTAACAGATAATGAATCTAAATACAAGTTCTGCTCAAACAAGCCTCAAAAACAGACGGAATGGTTCAGAGATCCAGAATCAGACTGAGGATGTCATTATCCCAACCAGCTGAAGCCCACCATCAATGGATTCATTAAACATTTGTATTTAGAGCAGCAAGACAAAAGGAAACATGCAATATTCCAATATACTGGTGAAAGTTGTGATCAAATTATGACTTGAATTAAATAATAAAACAATTAAGCTATCAAAAAATGACAAATGTTAAAGATGTGACTTGTTTTTCTGCTCGAGGACACAAACAGACACACTTCCTGGTTTGAGCTTCCAGCAAACATGGACCCCAGAAACTGAGCCGTTTATCCATTAACTAGAAAACATTGAATGAATGTATTTCATTTCAAAAAGTTGCCTTTTGGGCGACATCTGCTCGGTTGGATTTTCTTAATGACTTCCCCGCTTTACAGCCTCCATTTCTTGTAAAACATTTTTATGCTGCGTTAAACAAGTTTCACCAAATATATTGCAGGCACACAGAGCCTGTATGCGGCATGCTTTAATATCCAACAAAAAAAATGTATTGCAGTACAGGCAGTTTTTCGCAACATGCATTTTACGTGAAGGGATGATGATAAACTTGGAGCTTATTGTGCAGCACTAATGTGAGAGTACGTGTTGGATCAGACAGAGTTCCTTTATGGTTCATAACATTTTAACTTCATTCTAAACCGGAAATCTCAAAACACAATATAAGCCTTGAACCTCTGTGGAAAACTCTGAAAAGATGGAGAAGAAACAAGACAGACATGATTATGGATCATTTTTAAACTGCTGATTACCTTTTCTATAAAAGAACTAATAACTTTTGATGTTGATGAAGTTGATAAAGGTTTATATATTTGAAAAAATGGTATTAAATAAAGGAAATTGTCTATCATTGTGGAATCCAGCATCTCTTTTTCACTTTTTGAAGGTTATTTCAGGAGCACAGTTTTTCTTCTGTTAAAAATTCCAATAAAAATCCTTAAATCACGGCCCATAATAACTGTTAATCAAGCAGGTTTCAGAAAAAGCTACAACTTACATGAAACATTTATAGTAAAGTCACTGGTAAAGGATTAATTACATATTTCTTATCCCCTTGATAAGAAGTTTAGTTGTTTATTTCTTTACATAGTGCGTAAAGAAATAAACAACTAAAAATGCAGATAAACATGGTTTAATCATGTTTTACCTGACTGCTCTGAGCATGTCCCATGATGTCAGAGAAGCTGTTTAGCAAAGAAAATGTAAAAAACATCAAAATTGTGTCACAAAAGTCATAAAACATTTTTAAAGATGTCTATTAGCATTCTTTAGTGAGTTAAGGATAGAAATAAGTAGTTTTAGTACCATAATTACATTATTTATGGACACCCAGATGTATATCTATGGAAGAGGATCAGGGCCACTGGAAAAAAAAAAATAGAGATAACTGATTTTTAAATTTTATTTCAGTTTAACATGGGAAAAAAAAAATCAGAATTCTGACTTTAATCTCAGAATTATGACAATAAAAAAAAAAAAAAAAGTCAGAATTCTGAGAAATAAGTCAGAATTCTGAGATTAAAGTCAGAATTCTGACTTTTTTCCCATACTATACTAAAATAAGAAAAAAAAAATCAGGTAACTTTTTTTTTTTTTAGTGGCCCTAATCCTCTTCCGTATATATCTGTTCATGCATGCGCAGAACGGATCGTGCTTCCGGGACGGATCGTATAGTGACAGTTCCCTCATGGACTGGAAATGTTTGCTAGTTCCTCCAGACCAGATTTGGAGAGAGTTTGGTTATCAGTTAACTCTGCTAGTTGTGAAACTAATCAAGAAGCAGCAGAGGGAGCAGGTAGAGGGATTTTATTTAAATGTAAAACATCAACTCTGGGTTGAGATAACATTAAACTAATCTAATATATTATTTGTCCTGTTATTGAAAAAAATTCTAGACTGGGTAAAAATGGGACCAATCTATGGGGCAGATCTAATCACGTTAACCCTGTAATGCCAAATGTATCATATTTGATACATACGGTTTCTGAAATGTTTTGCGTCTGACACCTTTTGCACAATTTAATGGTAAAAACTTTGCTCAAAATCCTATTGTACACAATCAGATATACCTGATAACAGAGCGCAGAAGACTACACAAAAAATAATATTGACTTATCGCATAGTAATAAATTATTAATATCAAAAATGTGTTTCTGTTTTTACTTTTTTACATATATGGTTAAAAGGCCAAATAAGGACTTCAAACAAAAAAAAAAGTAATTTTCTGTTTCGTTTTATTCTTGGATCGGCCTTCAAAGGGTTAAAAAAAGACAGTGACGATGAAAATATTACAGCAAACAAGAGTTCTGAGATCAGATCAGCATCAGATTAGCGCAAATATCCAAAGAGAAGTATCAGATGAGAAGTGAGAGAAGGTGTGTTTGACCAATGTTGTCATGGTTACTGAGGTCAGACACACCTGGATTAATCAGTCTATCTGGTTATGAAAGACAGGAAACAGCAGCTGGTTAAAGTTCAGGAAGTAGTGAAGCATAAAGGCCAATTTACATGAAGGAATGGTTCATTACAGACGGTATCTTAACAAGGGATTAGATTTCACCGCCCAACAGGTAATCCAGCCGGACCGCTAGCAGGGGAATATTCTCATAAAAATCTGACTGCTCTTAATTTGAATGCTGACACCAAGGTTGGGTCCAACGTAACTGAGGCAATATTGTGAGCTGTAACAGCGCCGGGCTCAGTGGAGTTTAATGACAGCTTTCCACTGCTGGATTGTGAGGAAATAAAATAAAATAAAAAAGTTGGCTTTACAGTTTAAAGCTGCGGCTTTAGCTCTTTACAGAACGAGATATCCAAACTGATTTCCTCCTGAAACAACTCTTTCTTTATAGCTTCCACTTCAGTGCATCACATCATCACAGAAATATAAACAAACAGTGCAGGTGTTCTCGCAGCAAAGCATGCATCTATGCCCAGAACTCTGTGAAAGCTTCAGATTAGAACCCAGTTTGCATTTACAGCTCTGTCTTATAACCTGGAGAGCAGCGAGCGACTGTTAGAGAAACTGGGAACAATCTAATAGAGGCCGAAATTAAATGTTTATCCGATCACTACATCCAAATACAATGTATATATATTTTTACATAAACATATAAGAAATTGTATTATCCGTCTTCTGGAGTTACTGCCATCTTTGCATGGTTACTGCATTAAAAATTATGATAAAAACTTGTAACCTACCCCCAAAATTTGTGATTTATGTAATTTAATGGATATAATATGAGTAAACATACCAATATATTTGTACGATGTATAAACAAAGAAAACAACTTTATTTTAAACAGAGTTGACTCCAACATTATGAATTTTTTAATTATTAAAAAATTTTAACCAATAACATTTTAATTTTCCTGTCTTTTTATTTTTATGCAATGTACAAATATATGCAAATAAAACAAACTGTATATATTTTTAGGAGAATTTAGTAGATAATTTAGTAGAAACGGTTAATCGCCTTTGAGGCAGACATAAGGATTGTCTGAGAACCAAATTATTGTGAGTTTTGAGTTTGTCAGTTTCAAAAGCATGGGAAATCGTCAAGTCTGCTTTGAAAATCAAAAACTGTTATTTTTTGAAGAGATGCTTACAAGAATATGCAGCTCTCTGCAGCATTTATTTGGTCTGTAAATTCATGCTTTTACCAGAACAACGACAAAAAAAGACAAAGACTGATGATCCCAGATGAATGTGCAGCATCCTTTCCACACAAACATCAATAAAAATGCCTTTCTATTAAAATCCTTTCATCTCTCTGTTGGAGATGTTCTTTAAATGCAACTCAGCTTCTGATGGAAAGCAGAGAAACTTAAAGGTCTGAGATTTTAGCTCCAATGAGCAGAAACTAAACAACTCACTGAAACATCAATAAAATATATTATCTTTAGCTTCCTTTTCATACAAACAGTGTTTATTTCTACGATTCTACAGATTCAGGCATTGCTTTTTTTTCATTATTTAAAGTATATATTGTTCTCTGAATCTTAGTTTAATCAGAGATTCCTAAAAAACTTCCAAATAAAAGGTAAAATGAAGGAGATCAGAGCAAGAAGCTGAGAGGAAAGCCTGCAGTCCAGAGATATAAAATCTGGTCATCTTCCACAGGTTACTAATAAACTTTGACAGAAAGTGTCCCTGTATGGACAATAAGGGAAGTTCATAAGAGCTGAAGATTCCTAAAGTGAAAATAAAGTGAAAAAGTGTAATAAAACTGAATCAAATCAGAATATAAAAGGGACTGAAAGCAAGCAGACTGTGGGAGCGATCTGAGCTGAAGAGGATCTTTGTGGGATGTTTGCTTTACATCTAGTCCTTGAGTTTTATGAGACCAATTACTTTAAGCACCACACATTAGGGGACCTTTACTTTACTGAAAGTAAAAATGCAATTTGCAGTTAAATAAACTGCCCTCTAAAAAAGGACACAATAAAAGAGTAAGCTGAACTCTTTCTTAGTTTCTATCAGGTTCTTAGTTTTGCATCAACTGTAATAATTATAAACTACGGAAGAGGATTAGGGCCACTGGGAAAAAAACAGTTAACTGATTTTTTAATTTTATTTCAGTTTAGTATGGGGAAAAGTCAGAATTCTGAGAAAAAAAGAAAGAATTCTGAGAAAAAAAGTCAGAATTCTGAGATTAAATTTAGATTTCTGAGAAAAAAAGAGAGAAACAAAGTCAGAATTCTGACTTTTTTCCAATACTAAACTGAAATAAAATCAGTTAACTTTTTTTTTTTCCAGTGGCCCTAATCCTCTTCCGTAATAAACTGCAAGTTTCCTTATAATGAAATTCTAAATGCATTTCTATTTCATGAGTTCTGTGAATATTTTACCTTAAACTCAACAAACACTGACATAAAGTTGTGTCAAACATCAGGAAACGACTAAAAACAAACATGTGGAGAAACTTCTCCCAAACAAACAGAGTGGAGCTGCTGGATGGATGGTGTCTGTCCTTCACCTGCTCGTTCCCAGTCTCTGCACCTCCTCCTGCTCCTGCTGCTCCTCCTGCTCCCGCACCGAGCTCCGGTAACTTCCTCCGACTCAGCACCAGCAGGTAAACCAGCGCTCCCAGCCACACCAGCACCGCCACGGCCACCGCCAGCCTCCGACAGAGACGCTTCATTTTCCGCTCAGGAGGAGCCGACGGCGCCGGCAGCCCTGCAGCTGTCAGAATCCCATTTTACAAACACGATGCAAATAAAAGAAAAACAACAAATAAAAGCGGCGGAGATGGCACGAGCCTGTCCGCTGCGCGCGCGCCGCGTCGCGCTCTTAACTCTGTGGATCTCCGCCCGGATCCACGTGCGGGCGGGCGAGGTCTGAGCGTGTTACGGAGCGAGTGGATGAGCGCGTTTCTGGGAGGCAGTCCTGGACCCTGCTGGAGGTCTGAGTGGGATGGAGGAGCTCCACCTGCCGACACCCACAGCTGCTCTCACGTCTGCAGCGCGAGGGAAACCAGGTGTGCCTCTTTGCTTGGGACTGGATGGAAGGGAACGCCTTAAAGCCACCAATTACATCCTATCTACCTGGGAAAATATGTCACACAGAGCGCACAGCTCTAAAGCAGAAGAAAATGATTTAATTTTAATATTTTGTGAATTTACTTTTTACAAATAACACTAAGTGTTGCAGATCTGGTCTCCAGGGATTGTCAAGGTTGATTGGTCCTTAATAAAGCAAGTTACCAATCAATTGCATACCCCTTACAAATGGAGCCCCTGTCCCTCAGTGAGATCTAGAAGCAATTAAATTCAGTTTATTTCTATAGCGCCAAATCACAACACATGTCATCTCAAGGCACTTTACAGTTCAACCAGATCATCCAGTCAAAATTATTCAAAGTTTTCTATCTAAGGAAAACCAGTTGATTGCATCGACTCATTGACTCAAAGGCAATCCCTCACACTACGCATGCTTGTAGCGACAGTGGAGAGGAAACGCTCCCTTTTAACAGGAAGAAACCTGCAGAACCAGGCTCAGTGTGAGCGGCCATCTGTTGAGGCCGACTGGGGTTCAAGGAGACAGAAGCAGAGACAATAAGTAACTGTAAAAGATGGCCCCGTCCAGGAAACACACAGCCCGGCAGACGAGCTCTGAGCCAGAGGATAAAGAGAGCACATCCAGCCAGAGAAACAGGACTACACCGAAAAACAGGCCGATCTTCAACATCTATATAAGGTGTTGATGGCAGCAGCACAGCTGATATTTCTCTCCAGGATTCTCCAGGTGGCTTGTGGATCTGGTTGACCGTTGCCTTTTATATCTCTGCTTCTGTCTCCTTGAACCCCAGTGGGCCTCAGCAGATGGCCGCTCACACTGAGCCTGGTTCTGCTGGAAGTTTCTTCCTGTTAAAAGGGAGTTTTTCCTCTCCACTGTCGCTACAGGCACGCTTAGTGTGAGGGATTGCCTTTGAATCAATGAGTCGAGGCAATCAGCTGGTTTTCCTTAGAGATCTTTGAACCACTCTGGCTGTATGATTTGGTTGATTTTTCTCTGTAAAGTGCCTTGAGAGGACATGTGTTGTGAATTGGTGTAATAGAAATAAACTGAATTTAAAGGAGCCGTGGACCGCAAAGTGACCACAGGACTCTTTCTGATCAGCTATCTGCTTGGTCGTGTTCAAATGATGGATCTTACAGCTCTGGTAGATGTCAAAGGTTGGAGTGTTGTTTTTAAAGTTTTCCCCCTGACCTGTCTGCTGGGTTAAATCTAAAAGTGCAGCTGTTATTATTTATACTGAGATTAGATAAGCTCTGTTGGGTGACCTCTGAGGCAGCTGGTTTCACACGATTTTATTTAGGTGCATTAGAATAAATAAAGGGGTTGAATACTAACTGAAACCAGATCTATAAGCTTAGTTCTTTAACCACATGCCCTGTGTGTTGGTTTATTTAACATGAAAAACCAGGAAAAGACAATAAAATGTATGTTGTTGCAACATCGTAAAATTTTAACATAAAATTTCTCAAATTCACCTTTTGTCCTGCATTTAATCATCCATGTTAGTGATATAAATCTGATCCATAATTGTTAAAAACAAAACAAAAAGTGACTTTCCCGGTGAGATTCCCGTTTCCTGATGGGGGCAAGAAGTAATCAAAAATAAAAACATGTGATTAACACAAATAAAACAAGTAAGATTTACTGGAAGCACAGAGAATAAGAAAAAGGCTTTTCCATTTTCTAGCTGCAGTGGCTCCAAGCACTGAAGGAAATAAAGGGGAGAGTCAGTTATTCCAGGTTTTATTTCAATAAATTATCAGACATCCCACAGAGGATATAGCTCTGTCTTAGAGTTCATGAATAAAACATGTGGAGCAAAGTATAAAAAATGATCCCATTTATCTAAGAAAGGAGCTTTAAGACTTCCAACTGTCTTAGTGCCCCATCTAGTGGTCAAGTAAAGCAACTGCTTCTGCAATTTTACTGATAAGAGTATAAAGATAATATAGATTTTCTTAAACATTAAATCATAAGAAGATACTCCCGCATATATAAAATATTCACAATAATAATAAAAAAAACTAAAGCTTGGGATTAACAAGGACATAAACCACCTACATTCTGGATATGTATTCTGCTAACTAAGAAAAGATGCTTACATTTGATCAACATTTTCACTCAAATTTCTTATTTTTCATGGAAATATCCTTTAAATAAAACAATGAAACCATAGATTCACATTCTGCGGCTGCTGTTTTACCGGTTTTCTGACATTTAGGCATTTATTTTACAGCTGAACAGGTCAGATCAGTCAGTCTTGTCCATATTTTCTTATTTTTTCGTGCATTTTCTTGCAGTAGATTAAATCCAGTCATTTGTTGCACAGCCAAACGACGACTCTAAACCGTCTGCTTTGCATGTTCAGTGATAATGACTGTCATCTTCACACCTTGAAGGGAAATATGCTTTTTCAACTTAAAGGAATAGTACACCCAAAACATGATTAGCCTTCATTTTCTACTCACCCCCATGCTGAACAACACTCTGGAGTACTTTTTTGATATCTCAAATGCATCTGGAGATCTGGGAGGCTTCTTTCTGTCTGCTGACATTCAAATAATGGAGGTCTATGGCGCCCGAGACAGAAAGGTCCATAAAAGTCCACAAAAAACGTGTCAATATTCCTCCATACTGCTCGTCCAATGTATTCCAAGTGTCCTGAGTGGGTAGCGTCCATAATTTACTCGAAACGAAGTCATTTAGAATGTTTTTAGAGCATAAACAGTAGTGTATAGGATTTCCTGAAAGCGCGCACATGCGCGCTCACGACGCTACGGAAGCCGGCAGACCAAACCAGATGAAAGTGCGCATTCAGCGTCTGCTCTGCCGATAATGCAAGCGTAGAAGAAGAAATGTGCTGTTTACCTGTGCAAAGAAAGAAACAACGAAAGAAAAATGTCTGAGGACTTCAGTGTTGAGGAAGAGCATGAGTTCTTAGCCGAGCTGAATGCGCACTTTCATCTGGTTTGGTCTGCCGCGGTTTCCGTAGCGCCGTGAACGCGCTTTCAGGAAATCCTATAAACTACTGTTTATGCTCTAAAAACATTCTAAATGACTTCGTTTCGAGTAAATTCTGGACGCTACCCACTCAGGACACTTGGAATACATTGGACGAGCAGTATGGAGGAATATTGACACGTTTTTTGTGGACTTTTATGGACCTTTCTGTCTCGGGCGCCATAGACCTCCATTATTTGAATGTCAGCAGACAGCAAGAAGCCTCCCAGATCTCCAGATGCATTTGAGATATCAAAAAAGTACTCCAGAGTGTTGTTCAGCATGGGGGTGAGTAGAAAATGAAGGCTAATCATGTTTTGGGTGTACTATTCCTTTAAGAGCATCATCTCCCCCTCTGTCTTTAGCCCTGCAGAGAGGGGGGGCTACTCTCCTAACATCAGCACCAGATGTAATTAGGGTCTCCATCTGCAAGGAGGATCTTTTTGTAGTTTTTTTAACTGTAACACAGTTCAGAACAATAAGTTATTTTAATTCTATGCACTCACCAGTTGCTGAACTCCAAGTATTCAGTGCATCTTATTTAAATATGAACAGTGATAAATGTGCTTGCTATGCTTTCATTGCTGAAGGCTAAATGTTACCTTGACATCATTTCCTAATCAGCCTCACTGGCTCTGTAGTTCCATCTAAAGAATGGCAAATATAGCGTCTGTTTGGTGAAATCCTAAAGCAGAGATATTTTATCTGAACCTGCAATTAGTTTTCAATGAAGCAATCAGTCTGATCTCTAAGTGGTTTAAAAAAACATCACCAGGTGAAAGAGCTGTGCTCAGGCTGGAGTATATGCTGCTGTGCTTTTCAAACACGTCAAAATAATGGATTAACACGAAGTCGGCGTGAGATTCACTGAAAGGCTGTTGGTCTCACAGATCAGAATGACAACCTTTTATTCCACGTTTTATTATTCAAGCTGGATTCATTTAATACTTTATATCATTTCCTAAACAAAGATGGAGGGAAGTGAATGGACTCCAAAGAGCAAATAGAATATAAATATGTTATACTAACACTTTAAAATCATTCAGCTCATAGCAACAGATGTCTAGGAGGCAGAAACGTGGATCTAACTGAATTACCTGATCACTGAGGCTGTTTAAACCTCAATGATCAATGAAGCCAAAAAAATTTTTTTCTCTACATTAAAAATAAAATTTTCTTCTAATCATCTAGGATGTCAATTTCTTTGAAAAAAAAAAAAAATAACAGATGTTAAACTAGTCCAGGATCTGCTGCATCTGCAGAAAACCTTCCTGTTCCAGCTAAACTTCAGCTCTGTGGTTCTGTCAGAGCAGAACTTTTAGCTCCCTTTAACATCTAACAGCAACATTAGGAAGGACATAAAAGTCTTTAAATTAGAACGTCATCAAAAGCGGTTTTATTACACAGTGAAGTTCAGATATTACATTTTTTTTAAGGTTTATTTCTGTTCAGTTTGATGATTGTGGCTTAAAGCTGAAGAAAGAGTGAGAAAATTACAACGTTCCATTAAATCAAGAAAATAGTTTAGTTTTTTTATAGAAATTTTTGGGACGATGTGGTCTGATAAAGAGTAAACTCATATACAGTACATGTTTAAGCCCGAATTATTTGAAATTTAAAGGATTTCCCTACGACATTAAGGAGTCCTATTATTTGTTATTCACACATTTTTTCTGAGCATAAGTAAAAGTTGTAACAGATAATATGAAGGCTAAATGTTACCTTGACATGATTTCCTAATCAGCCTCACTGGCTCAACAGTCTTACATCAGACTGTTGAACCTTTGATCCACAAACCGAACTCTGCACCTATTGCACATTATCGGGCATCAAATGCTGCTGAACGTTTAACTTTTAGCCCTTTAATTGTTCATGTCATTTCTATTTTCAATAACGCATTTTTTGCACAAATGCCTATTTGCACTGAACCACTGCAACTTGCACACTGTCTCTTATCCTCTGCACTGTTCACACTTTCACTGCTGCACTTTTTGTATATTTGTATAACTTGTGCCATTGGAAATATCAATGCAACGTTCATAAGCTGTATGTAACGCAATTTCGTTCTGTATGCACTCTGTACATACAAAATGACAAATAAAGAAGTCTAAGTCTATGACAGATTCTTTCAAAAAAGATGAAAAGTCTTTCTAAAAAAAGCTGACTGTTATACTGCTTTACTTCAGGCATAAATGGAAAGTTAGGTGGAAGGAGGAAGTGCACTGCCAGAAAATGTAATCTACATAAGTCATTTTTTCATAAAATAATTGCATTTTTTTCTTGAATTGAGGAGGAAAATTTGACATTTTGCCAATGGAATGAGACAATTTACATTTAAAATAAGAAAAAAAATTGCGTTGTCTTTTTTTCCAGTGCATATTATCTAATTATCTTATACTAAGAGTGAAAATACTCATCCCATTGGAAAACTATCTCATTTACCTGCTCAAAATAAGGGTAAATGCACTTAATTTAAGACATTTTTACTTATTTCTAGATCATTTTTCCAGTATGCAGCTAAAAAAAAGATTCACTTGGAAAATTTTGCTTTAGAGTTGAATGAAAAATGATATCAAAATCACTATCTTAATATCAAAATTTCCAAACTGCAAAGGTTTTCAAGGATGTAATATTTACTTAACTAAAAAACTCCCACTGCCATCAGATAGCAGTTCTTAGAGGCTGTGAAGCTCAGAGTGTTTGCTGACTGTTCTGGTTAAAGGAATCAAAAAAAAAAAAAAAGCAGCCAAGCAGCCGTTAATCAAAGGTAAACCAGAATAACCAATGCTAACAGAAGGAACCATTTGGTCCTTAACTCAAAATGTTAATGTGGGTTTAAAGACATTTCAATTAGTGGAAGAAAATTGCAGGGGGGATATAAAAAAAAAATGTAACTTTAAATTAAACAACCAAAACTTTCGCAACCGCCATGCAGTACCTCCGTTGACCCATAGCGGTCGCGGACCCCCGTTGAAGACCTCCGCTTTAGGTTAATAGACTATATTAATTAGGCTATGATTGCTTCCAGGAACAATAAATATATCCATTTATTTATTTATTATTATTTTTAATTTTTTTTACAACTAGAATACTGTATATACTTGAACTATGGATGTTCTGATATTGATAGATTTTGTTGACTTTTGTTCTCTGTTTAGTAACATAACTTGATAAAACCTTTTCTAACATTTTAAAGTATAAAATAATACAATTATGTATGAGTCCTGTTAATATCAGTCACTTCTCAAAGCTTCATTGGTATTTGAAAGTTGTTATCGGGACATTTGAACTCAACTCTCCTGTAATAAGATGCAGCAGCACTGGTTGGGTTTATGGTGTCCGATGTATGGAAAGAAGTCGACAAACACAAATGCACCATCCTCTAATCCAGTTTAATTTCCTCAGCAGAAAAATAAAAGTGGAACAAGATAAAATTAAGAGAGAAAAAAAAGGACAGAATTATGTTCTTGTTTTATACATTGAACTAAATATGCCACTCTATGCTAGGGTGTAAGTAACTCAAACTGATATAAGGTTAAATAATTTTCTTCTTTAAAAAGATACAGAAAGATAATCTTTTTTTTCTGTTTCTCATAAACACTCAAAGGAAAAACAAAAAAACACATATGGAAATGAGAGCCAGTCCCAGAACTTCTCCAGAATCCTCTCACGCTTCAACGCGTTCTCAGAAAAGGCAGGAGAGGCGAAGGAGGGAGGAACGCCGGGGTGTGCATGAGGGTTAGCATAGCCAGTGGTGTTCCACGGGTTTTCAACCCGCATCAAGTTTTACGACTTTACTTTGCAGAAGATCCCGTTTCTGTCTCAGTTCTCCAGACTTCAAGTTTAAAAAAAACAAAAAAAAAGCAACTTTGTATAGTCCGGCTTTCCCTCGCTGCACAGCGGGTAACGCTGCTCTCTACGTTTATTCAGAACCTGTTTTCAACAGATTTAAACCTTTAACTTTTACAAACACTGGTGCCCAATGCCCAAATGAAAACAATGAGGAGGGAGCAAACTTCTGCAAGTCATGAACAAAACATGTTAGAAGACTGAACAATATGCACAGCACGGAGTCCAAGCAGTCAGGCTGTGTGGGCGAATCCGGAGCGAGCTCAAAGCGTGGCGGCGACAAAAACACAACCTCAAAAAAAAAAAGGGGGCGAAAAAACAAACAAATTTAAGAGTTCACCTCATTTCTGCAGCCAAAGGATCAATGAAACAATAGAGACGGTTTAAATCTGTGATGTCACAAAGTGGAAACGGCTCAGCCAATCACGAATGAGAAGTTTAGGAAACGTAAACTTGTTTTTAATTTTCCACATCAGCGTGTTTTCATCACAGGTTTAAACCACATTTTATTCCTGTTTTTATAAGTGAAAGCTCAGAGCCAGACAAGGTGACTTATGCTAAAATCCACAGAAAGGTGAAAATAAAATTCTAATCATTACGTTTCTAACAGCTTTTTTCAATCCCAAAGAGAACGAAATCCATCACAGAATGATTTCAACTTAATTAAACACCATCGAACTTCAGGTGACATTTTCTGTCCAAGTTTCAGTGAAAACGAAAAAAAAAAAAAAAAAAACAAGGTGTGGTTGTGTCCTTCCTCTCCGTGTTTGGAAAACCAGTACCACTCAGAGAGACAAACCGGGACGGCGGCGAGGAGGATCTGCTACAGAGGATTTATCTGATTGGTTTCTGTCCGTTAGTGTTTCCTCCTCATGAATGTTAATATTTATGATTTAGTCCATGTGAGCAGAGGCAGGGACTGGTTGGAAAAAAACTCAACTAATCACCACCACAGCCACACATTTAAAAACATGACAGCATCAGACCTGGACGCCGTGCTGCTGCGGCTAGAACCGAGCAGAATGAGATCCTGGTTCTGATGCTGCACATGGATCCAAATATGATGAAAGGAAAAAAAAATAACAGAACTAAGGAAGAGACCCCCTGATGGTGACCTGAGGAGTGGCCACGGGGCGGAGCTGCGCCCACGTCACGGCAAACGGAAGAAAGAATCAAACGGCTGAAAAAGAATCCAGATGAGCCAAAAACAGGAGAACAGTTCCTGTGATGAATGCTTGATGAAAGCCTGACTGGATCCGTC
Organism: Cyprinodon tularosa; assembly: GCF_016077235.1. Lineage (NCBI taxonomy): Eukaryota > Metazoa > Chordata > Actinopteri > Cyprinodontiformes > Cyprinodontidae > Cyprinodon > Cyprinodon tularosa. The sequence continues at coordinate 168,140 of NW_024039686.1, forward strand.
TCTGAGTCCTTCCTCTGGAGGAGGGGAGGGTGGGGTTAAGGCTGTGTGTGTGGGAACATGCTTGACTGAACGGGGCCCCCTAGTGGCCATGAGGGGCCTGGAACAGAACAGTCTGAACAGATGCTCCAGGCAGGAAACCAGGACTTCAACAAGCTTAGATCCAGATTTATTGGGTCAGATGCAGGATGTTAGAACCTAACCCCGCCCCTCCCCTCCTCTTCGCTTTAACCACCCCTCCCCTTCCCTCCCGTCACCCAATATTTCCACCTCCTTTTCCTCTTCTTTGTAAGTGCCTCATCTCTTTAACGGGATGGCTGGTCACCAGGTGGCCAATCAGGAGCACTCCTCCCCGATGCGTTGGCATGAGCGGCCCACCTTACGGTCCAGCTTCACCATCTTGAGCACGGCCTCCTCGCGCCCGCGGCCCAGATGGTCGAACACGCAGTCGTGCTGCTCTGGTAGACGGTGTAGCATGCAGAAAACGTAGCCTGGAGGGCAAACAGGAAGGGTAGTGAGGCAGGAGGCGGGGCTAGGAGAGGGATTTTATCCAAATAAACACAAAGTAACAAAGAACTCTGAAATTAATCATAATCTAAAATTCTATAAATAGGAATTAACAGATTAACACAATCTTCTCGGTCTCTGAGGAGAGGGGTACCCTACTGCAGCAGAGCGCCACCATGATGGATCATTATTTATTTGGACTCAATTCAATAAATTCTTTAACTAAAAACTTTAGTTAAAGAATTTATTTTCAACTTTGAAAAAGCATTTCAAAGTTGATATATACAGTCAAAATTTCCTGAGAAACCTAAAGGTCATTAAGGTCATTAAATGTGAAACGTCTCATTGAAAAAAAAACAGCAGCTCCCTGCAGTTCTGTCTTTAAACACATAAATACGCCTGTTTTTTTATTTATTTATAACCATCCTTTTCTACCTCCAGATGTGAATTTACACTTTCTCTCCTGCTAGAAGGTGCAGCTCAGCTCAGTCCTGCCAGGAAATCCATAACGTCTCTTCTGTATTCAGCTCTTTCCTTTTTTTCCCCCTTTCATTCTGCCAGGCAGCCCCCAGCATAATACCATCACCGCCATGTTTTATGAGGCTTTGGTTAAAGCAGAGATTTTCTATTCCACGGAGCGCCTTATGATCATTCCTCTGCTGTACTCTGCCAGCAAGGATTTCTGGGGATTTTGTTTCAACAAGGTTTCTATTCTTGTTCCCTTTCCATTAAAAGATACATTTGTAAACAGATCATTTTAGTTTTAAACTAATCGGGCAAATTCTGACTGCATGGATTAGATTTTGGAGTGTCAAGATTTTAGGGCAACTAAAAAACACCTTTTAAATCTGAAATATCCAATTAACTATGTCCTGCTTTTCTATCAATCTATATGATGAATCGTCCAAATGGATCCTTGTGTGGGAACTAGGAAAACTTTTATGAGCTTAAAGTCGTAGGGAAGCGGCTGTTCCAACCGTTGCAGTTCCAAATTCTCCCGATTGGTGCACGACTTTACACGAGTGAATAAATTTAAGGTGATCGGTCGATTATCAAGATTGTTGTGGCGGAAGGTTTGCATGCACGTTTGGTTGTGGCCGGTGTCTCAGAAGCATCTTGCTAACCAGTTAGCAACTTAGTGCTAGCAGGTTCCCAATGGGAAATTCCATTGGGACCAAGTAGCACTAAATTGGTGACTTAGAAACAACACTGTCAAGGAACGCTATGGACAGAGGAAACATGCAAGAGGAGGAGAGTTTAGTGTCGGAGGTCGTGGATGAGTCTCCTCCGTCATCCATTTTTTATTTAGAGGAGGAAAGCGGGGACGAAGATGTTGTGGAAGAGGACGCCAGGGCAGCAGAAGCTTGGTTTGGTGTAGAAGGCTTCCAGCCGTACATGTTTGAGCCCTTGCCTCGCAACGCTGCCAGTTCTGTTAGCTCTACGCCTGCTGAAGACACAGACGTCCATCCCCGTGAACACTGGGACGGAACTCAATGAGAAAGGAAATCATTCTGATTTCTTATTCCAACCGTTGCGTATATTAGCTGCGACATATGAATAAAGATGCATTGACCGAAAAAATGTGATTGACAGATGACCGTTGATATACGATTGGCTGAATTTAGGTGTACAGGCTGACGTAAAACTAACTGGCCTGCATAAAATAATGAAAAAAATAAAATAAAATTTAAGAGAGTATTTTCTTTTTAAATAGACATTTTCTAACTTTTCGGACAATATGGTCTAATAAAGAGTACATTTATGTTCGTTTTTTAAGCCAGAATGATTTGAAATTTAAATATGACGACTTTAAGATGAGTCCTATTATTATTTGTTATTCACACTTTTTTCTGAGCCAATAAGGGAAATAAAGAAAATCACTGAAATTAAATACCGTATTTTCACGACTATAAGGCGCACTTAAACGTCTTTATTTTCCCTCAAAATGTGCGGTGCGCCCTATGGTGCGGTGCGCCTTATGTGTTTTGTAACTGCGACTTTTGAGACCACCTCATTGAGGAGATGATGAAAGAGTGGCTGAATGTAAGGAGACCAGGTGTTTTTTTCCACTCATCACCATCGCTGTTAATATGTAACTCCATGCGTGCCCATCTCACAGCTGATGTGAAAAACATGGGGAAACAAATTAACCCTGTGCTCGCTGTTCAACCGCTCGACATCGGTGTGAACCGGACCCAGCAGGTGCAGCAGAAGCAGCGAGTTTACATGCAAAGTCAATGGTTGACGCGCGAATAGGTGAAGCAAAAGGTCCTGCAGCGCGTTTTGAGCAGCAGGTGCAGCGCGTCGGGAGCGCGCCGCCAACGCGCTGCTGCTGCTCGAGATGGAAAAATTGAAGTTTTGCTGCTGGACGCGCCGCATCAACCAATCAGAGAAGCTGATCTGGGAGCTGACAGCGAGACAGACAGCGCTCTGATGACATATGATATTAACGCAAATGAAACGGGCTGGGGAGATGATGAAAGGCATGGTATGTGAGGAGACCAGGTGCTTTTTTCATCGCATCACCATCGCTGCGTGCCCATCTCACAGCCGATGTGAAAAAAAAAAGATGAATCAAATGAACGCTGTGCTCGCCGTTATCCCTGGGGTCTGACAAAGGAACTTCAACCGCTCGACATCGGTGTGAAAGCGGCCGTTCAAAGTAAGGCTGCGAGCGGCGTCGGAGCGATGGATGACAGACGGAGACCACAGTTTCAGGATAAGTGGAAGGCATCGCCGGGCAAGTTACGCCACCGTTTGCGGATGGACTGTAGATGGACTAACGTGTCTGCTGGCTCTGTTGTTCGAGCTTTCGCAAAAGCCGGCATTATTTCTGAGGAGCCGCGCTGCACGGAAAGTGACTGACAGCGAAGAATGGGAAATTGGCATGTCTGATTTAGCGCAGCTGTTTAATTCAGAAACAGAGGATGATGACTTTGATGGGTTTGATTAATACTTTGTAATAAATACATGAATAAAGCACAAACATACTCAGTTTTGCTCCCGCTCTATTTTTCTACCTGAAAACTTAATTCAACAGCAGCCTCTGGGCGCGTCTCCTCCTCTTCAGCGCGGTGGCTGGCAGGTGTTTTTTCATCTAAATAATCTAAATCTTGCAGCTATATTTGCTGTGATCAGTGGGAATAAAGTAGTTTTAATATGTTTTTAAGTGAGAAAGTCCACCTGAAAACTTAATTGCAGTCAGTTCATCCAGATTATCTATTTCTGTCGGAGGCGCTCAGACCCCCACATACCAGCGGTGCACCAACAGTAAATCCCTTCAACAGCAGCCTCACACGGCTGCTGGCAGGTGTTTTTCATCTAAATAATTTAAACTGCAGGCACCAGGATACCGGCAATAAAAGCGAACATATTCCGTCGGCAGGTTTCAGGATTTTAAGTTAATTTAGGAGTAATCACAGCGCTGTGTCATCTGCGATGTGTCTGTCTCATGGCCAGCTCGCAGGTTTGATTAATTTGTAATAAATACATGAATAAAGCACAGTCATACTCAGTTTTGGGCCCGCTGTATTTTTAAAATACGCAGTAGAGCTATTTAAAGGTAGTAGAGGACATGTACCTGTATATAAAAAATGCGCCCTATAGTCCGGTGCGCCTTATGTGTGTGTTAAATACAGAAATGGGACACATAACTGAGACTGCGCCTTTTAGTACGGTGCGCCTTATGGTCGTGAAAATACGGTACTTAATTTAGGATCCTGAGGGTTTTTATGGACGTTTTGCTCTCAGTGATTTATTCCTAAGCAGCAGTGAAGCTGAGACACTGACCGCAGCGACATGAGCCCAGCTCCTGCTGCACCAGCTCTAGTTTGGTTTGGCAGCGATAGCAGCGCCGGCGGTTCTTCTGTTTGGGCGTCCCGCGGGCCTCCTCTCTGTTCCCCTCCTCCTCTTCTGTCCGTGGTTGTTTCTCTGGCGTCGCCTCGCTCTCTGGGCCTGAGGCTGGGTGAAAAAAACAAACAGCAGGGTTACATGTTGGCGCTTAAAGTGGGTAGGATGAGGCGGGGCTGCCGGCGGGAAGCAGGAGAAAGCCTACCTGATGCCCCCTGACGCGGGCGTTTTGTGGGCGTGCAGAGTGTGCCTTGGGCTGTGTCTGTGGATGTCACGCCTGCAGATGGAGAATTACAGGATGAGCGATACATAAGGAGAACTGACCTCATTCCACGGCCAACGTCCTATTTGAGGGGAAGAGGTTAGAAATCAGGAAAAATCCACATCATGATGCTTGAAAGCAACGTTCTTAAAAGGAAAAACATCACATGATTTATATGTTAGCAAAGCGGAAGATGTTACCTTCAGAGTTCTGAGGAGTCTTGTTGGACATGAGTTTAACTTGAGAGTGAAGCAGGAAATGTCAGTATGCAAGACAGCTACTCTACATTACATTCCTGACTGATGGGGTTTGGAGCTTTGAACAAATGCATGACTCAGCACGGCTAAATCGGTCTAACCTGAAGCTGAGCGACACACTGCGAGGACAATTAAAGGTCCAGTGTGTTCAGTACAGTGCCATCTAGTGGCAGCAAACTGGAAAAACCTTCTGACCTCACTATAACGAACCAAACGGATCAAACTATGACAGTCTGTCATTTTTCTATTAAAGGAGCTTTCATTCTTCAATGGGATCCAACTTAACATTTTCAGACATAATCTTACCAAAACAAGGCAACATAATATAGCTAGTTTAGAGTTCTAGTTACAAACTTCTGGTTTTTCTTCAATAGAATAATTACTCTTGAGGTGGATTTCAAACAACAGTTTATATGTTGAGCTGAAAACGAATCTGGTCAAACATCAAGAAATCGCCTCCCGTCTGTCAAGGAGAACTTTTTTTAGGCTACGTTCACACTGCAGGCCTTGATGCTCAATTCCGATTTTTTTTTTGTGAAATATGTTTTTTTGGCGTTTTTGCACATTTCCAAATATATGCAACTTTTAAGTGATCTCTTGTGTGAGCTGCAGCCATAAAATGCAAGTGTCCTGCATGCGCAGTAGAGGACGCAATGACATCACAGGCCAGCGTGCTCTGCGTTTACGGAAGTAAACATGGCTGGTGGTGTCAGAGCGATCTTTCCCAACCATAAAAACTCAATCTTTTCAAGATGGTGAAACATAAATACTGCTCTCCGCATCATCATCTGCATTGGTTATTGTTTTTCTTGCCGCTACTTCATAGCAAGACCCAGAAAAGTGAACTTTGTTGAGTATTAATGCGTTTAGGTCGGATAAATGCAACTTGGCCGTTCACACACAGGTCACATTTGAAAAGATCAGATTCGTATCGGATTCAGGACCACATAGCCAAGTGTTCTGGGTCGCAGTGGAAAAAAATCGTGTCTGTCGTATCAGACAGCCATGAAATGATCATATGCAGATCGCATATGGGCAAAAAAAAAAAAAAGGGATTTGGGTCATTTTAGGCTGCAGTGTGAACTTAGCCTTAGACCATTTCTAGAATGATTAGCAGCGACATCTTTCCAATGGAACCATGATTCAAATCAGACTGGTTTAAAACTTCCTCGGCCTCTAAAAGCTTGATTCAAAGCAAATTTAACAGACTCACAATATACAAACCAATTAGCATCAAACAGAAGTCAAACATACGAATGATTAAAAAAAAAAAAAAAACATTTGATCAAATCAGCTCAACATTTATCCCAACTTAACTTTGACTGGCACCAAATGAGTCTGAGAGTAAACTGCTGAGGTAGCATTGTTTGTGTGGAAGAAGAGACACCCTGCTTTCTACTCGGACTTAAATCGAGCTTTTCTTTGTGTGAATACTTCAAAGATTGGGTCCAGCACCATCTTGTGTCCAGTCAGAGTTTTACATCCTAGGTCAGCCATGCTCTCTATATGTCTTTGTACTTTCCCACTGGATACAAGACAAAAAGAACATCAAGTCCAATCTTTCTTCAACATGTTGCAGACAGAGAAATCACTTACTACTTTGTTAAATATGAAACAAGAAAATTTAGCCAAATTTCATTCACCTCTGAAATTATTGATCCATCGCAAAGCAGGCGTCTACATTATCCTGTTTGTTTTTTTTGGACTTGATATGCCTTAAGAAACAGCTTAGTTAAGAGGATAGGAATCAGTAACGGTCAAGGGTCTTACCTTCTGTCCGGCTGGAAAACATGGTGGAGGACTCTCCGGCCGACGGGGGCTCTGAGCCGGACGGCAGTGACAACGATAGCGACTGGCTACTGCTACTGCTCGTCTCGCTAATGAAAACGGATGACTGGCTACTCCCGCTGGTTTGCATTGGCTTGGAGGTGCAATCGTCCTCCGGCTGCTTCTTCTGAACATCTGAGGTTTGGAGACGGCAGAGGAGAGAAAGGGGAAAGTAGGACATGGGTGGATGGAAGCAGCGGGTCGGAGAGAGAAGCAAACGGCACAGGAGATGTCAAAACACTCAGATGCATGAACCGTTTAAGAGTCCAAATCCCCCTAAACCATCATATTACAATGGTTTATATAGCAATGAAACAGAAAAAGTCTGAACTGAAAATCCCATTCTAACCATCTGTAATGTGATAAACTTCTAACATGTCTATCGGTTTCTGAAGGCAATGAACTCCTCATACTTGCAGCCTTTTATACCCAGAAATCTTAACTTTCATTGACTCAACAGCCACTGAAACCCTTAGATTATTTAAAATGTGAAGCAAATAAACATTAGGAGAGAAAGACGGCAGTCTGACTAATTATTTAATTTGCACGAGGAAATGTGAGGTTTGTTTTGATAATAACGTTTGTTACCTTTCCCCATTTCAGCTTGTACTCTTAAGCCGGGCATACACTGTACGATTTTTTTTGTCCTTTTCGGGCCGACTTTCCAGTGTTGTAAGAATTTTTTGGATCGGGCCGACTTTCAACCTGATCGTGCATCGTGTATTGTACAGGGGGTAACGAGGGGCGATCAGCCTCTCACAACCAACCCCAGATCAGGAATCGTGAGCTCGGGAGAAAATCAAACATTTGCTTCCATTTTCCTTTTTATCTTAAACAGTTTTATTTAGACTTAAATTTTATTTTGTCATTTTGTGCACGGTATAAACAAGACATTTCGTTAAGTACAGCTCTCTAAACTATTTCATTTTTTAAAGTGCAGGTAAGAAGCGGTGATAAAAACATTGTGATGAAAAAAAATTATGTAAACATACGACTGTATAGTTACAGCTCCAACATTTCAGTATTATTTTAAAGGAATATATGTATGCATCGTTTTAAGCAACAATCGTGAAATTGTCGAGAGCCGTCCTTGGCCGCTGCCTTGGAGCGCCGCCATGGTAACCAGTAATTTAAATAATTTAAACCAATAATTTAATCCCAGTATGGCCTTTTTTTAAATAACTGGACACCGTTTTATTTTCTGTGATATTTTTTGTTTTCTCTTGGAGTTCAGTAGGGATGTTTTAAACAACTAAACACTCTAATTTGATTACCCTTCTTTAGTGTCCACGGTTCGGTTCACGGTTTCGTGGTCATGTTTTTTTTCAGTTCAGTTCGGTTGAGTATATGTTGATTGTTACACCGATATCCCATAAAAATGAATGAAATTAATGAAAAAAAAACCTAAAATAAATTAATGAATTGTAATTATTTTTAATGATCCGTGGACACCCTGGATCATTTCCGCATGTTTTGCTGCTTTGAATTTAATCATCTCGCGCATGATCTCTACGATCTCCAAGGAACTCAGAGGGGAGCGGACGGGAGCCACAGTGGGGGCTGTAGGCTTTGCTTTGCGCAGGCGGTCTGGAGCGCAGCAGGGCGAAGCGGAGCGCTGACGGAGTATGAGGGATTTCGGGGTTAGCCTGACATGTTGGTCATGTTGCTGTTAGCATAAACAAAACGTGTTGCACAATGCTTGCACACTGTTGCACTTTTATCTACAACTTTCTTTCCGTCATCATCGTAGGTCACTCTAAATGCAAAGTGGTCCCATACAGCAGACCTATAAAGTGCTGCTGGCGCGTCTTCCAACTCCTGTTCTTTCCCACTCGCCATACCCACACAATTCTCCACCACAACTGATGTTTTTCTGCTACACCCCGCTACGCTGCTTGTTTATTACTGGTGGTTGGCTTTGGTCGCAGTACCGCCACCTTCTGCTCTGGAGTGTACACGCTTCGCCTATGAGAAAAAGGAGCAGCGCATGAACCGAACGCAACACACGCGAACCGAACCGAGACAGTGGAACCGAACGGTTCGGACGGTTTTCATAAACCGTTCCATCCCTAGTTCAGACGCAGCTAAATCTCACAGCTCTTGTTTTCAGTGGATTTGTTCTGCATTTTCCACTCCTGCTAAGAACCACCATCATATTTTCTGATTCCATTCTGAGCATCGGTGTCTCTGAAGGCAGACTTCGGGCCCTTAGGTCCTCTGTGTCTGCAGCCCCCAGTGGTTGCCATGGTCACAGACAGAGCTGCAGCACATCTTCAGTGCACCCACCACAGCAACACGGGTGTCCTTATTGGGAAAACTTTATGCTTCTAAACATCTTTAAACTTTAAATGAGGGCGTTTCTATGTCTGGGACGGAAACTGACATTTAAAACCCATCTATAGAGCTAGAGTGACACTTCTTCACTCTTTTGGAAAGCAGATTTAAACGGTTTAATCTACCAGAGTCACATTTCATATTAAAGAAGAACAGTTGTGGTTTCTTTCAAACAACGGCTCAATCATTCCACCTCAGTGACTTTAACTACATGAGAAACGGCTTTAAAAAGGATGAGCGCATCATCCGTTAGAAGGAGCTGAGACAGGGGACCTGAAATGTATTCATGCATGTAGGGATTTAAATCTCTGTAGTAAGGTGGTGACTATAGTGAGGCAACAAGTGTTCAGGCAAACCTTTGTAAAACAAACACGCCCAAAACTGGCTTCATTTAGATGATGGTGAATAGTGTTCAAATTAGGGTATAAAAACTGATTGTGTATTGTTATTCAGATCTAATATTTTTGAATAGTCTCAACCATCAGAAGAAAAAAAATCTAAAGAATGTTAGAAGAATTATAAAATAAGAAAAAAAGGTTGATCTGAGTACGAAAATAAGGAGTTTCTGTGCTTTTTGAGGCCAAGCTTGGTATCAGGTTCATTTGGTAGCGCCACTAAGAAAACCTGGAAAAAACAAACAAAAAATAAAAAGGAAGGTTAAAGAATGACATAAATAAAATAAATTATTATCCGTTTTGTCCTCTAGCCTACAAACAGCCTTAAGCCGATTCTGCAGTCGTGCAAGACTTTTTTTCAATCAGGCCGAGTTTCAGCCTCATGGTGCGTCATGTGTCACGTAGTATACAGGGGGTAACGACCACCTCCCGATCAGGAATGGTAACAGCGTTCCTACAGCATAAGGCAAGTTAAATTCAAGACTTTTTAATGCCACTTGAAATAAAAACTTAAGACCAAATTCACAAGAAACACAAGAAAAACCTGCTTGCGACAACTTAACCCAAAGGTTTATTTTAACATAAACCACTGCACTAATGTATAAAATTTTGAAAAGCTTCCCATACAGGAAGAAAGCTTAAAAAACACACAAATGACAGATATATTTGAACAATTATTTAACTGAATTCACAAACTTTGTTTTAGCAGGGAACAAAACAAATCAGTTTTAAAGCCACAACATAACCAGTGCTAAGTCTTTTTTGCAGCTATTTTTCTTTGTATGGTTTTTTTTAGTTTGTTTGATTTGGTGATAAGTGGAGGCGTTGCAGAGACAAGGGTGGAACTAAACTGAGAAAATTTCTCGGTAACTCCATTTTGACGCTTTGTGTTTCGCGCTTCGCATGTGCGACTCCACTGCCTTAATTCCCATCGTTCTGAGCTTGAATCACTTCTTGCACAAAATCCACTGAGCCTCATGTATGTTCCCTGGTTTTAGCCATGGAGAAAACTCTTGGCTGGAGCCAATTTTCATTACATTTACACTTGCTCATGTTTTCCAGACAAAAAGTAAACGTCGCATTTCCCAAATGTCCCGGCCGCAACAACGCTTTTATTGGTTCCGCTATCGGGACGGAACCAATTATGGCTCGCCATTATTGGTAAAAAATAAGTCAATTTTAACGTTTTATTTAGATTACAAAAATAAATCCCATAAAAATAATCCTATTTATGATGTTTTAAAGATTAAGACCTACGAAAGACTGATTTAGCACATTTTAATACCAATTAAGGCCTTTGTTTTATTTTGAAGAATTCAATGCCTTTTAAGACTTTTTAAAGGAATAGTACACCCAAAACATGATTAGCCTTCATTTTCTACTCACCCCCATGCTAATCAACACTCTGGAGTACTTTTTTGATATCTCAAATGCATCTGGAGATCTGGGAGGCTTCTTGCTGTCTGCTGACATTCAAATAATGGAGGTCTATGGCGCCCGAGACAGAAAGGTCCATAAAAGTCCACAAAAAACGTGTCAATATTCCTTCATACTGCTCGTCCAATGTATTCCAAGTGTCCTGAGTGGGTAGCATCCAGAATTTACTCGAAACGAAGTCATTTAGAATGTTTTTAGAGCATAAACAGTAGTGTATAGGATTTCCTGAAAGCGCGCACACGCGCGCTCACGATGCTACGGAAGCCGGCAGACCAAACCAGCGCATTCAGCTCGGCAAAGAACTCATGCTCTTCCTCAACACTGAAGTCCTCAGATATTTTTCTTTCGTTGTTTCTTTCTTTGCACAGGTAAACGGCACATTTCTTCTTCTACGCTTGCATTATTGGAAGAGCAGACGCTGAATGCGCACTTTCATCTGGTTTGATCTGCCGGCTTCCGTAGCGTCGTGAGCGCGCGTGTGCGCGCTTTCAGGAAACCCTATACACTACTGTTTATGCTCTAAAAACATTCTAAATGACTTCGTTTCGAGTAAATTCTGGACGCTACCCACTCAGGACACTTGGAATACATTGGACGACCAGTATGGAGGAATATTGACACGTTTTTTGTGGACTTTTATGGACCTTTCTGTCTCGGTCACCATAGACCTCCATTATTTGAATGTCAGCAGACAGCAAGAAGCCTCCCAGATCTCCAGATGCATTTGAGATATCAAAAAAGTACTCCAGAGTGTTGTTCAGCATGGGGGTGAGTAGAAAATGAAGGCTAATCATGTTTTGGGTGTACTATTCCTTTAAGGACCCGTGGGAACCCTGGGTAAGGTCGAGAGAAAATCAAACATCTTTGAAATTCAGTCGACCGCCGTGAGGCGTTTGTGGACAAATTCTGCCGTTGAAGCAGAGCTGCCAGCTGATTCACCAGAATCCTGAGCACTGTTCAGGTGCAAACAACTGAGTTCTTCTGCTTCTTCTTCCAGATTGAAGAGTCCGACCAGCGCCATCTCTGGGCGCTGAGTCCGACGTGTGGTTTTTAGACGTACAGTGTGTGCAGGTAGATCACATCAGAACGTCGGGCCACATAGTGTGAGAACTTTTTAACCCTGCGGTTTCGTCGTAAAGTTTGAGCTTTAGCTTCGTGCAACAGTTGAAAATATCGCACAGTGTATGCCTGGCTTTAGAAGGCTCTTAGATTTGCTTCCTATCACCTTTTGTTCTGACACACTGCAGCCTTCACTGTTTACTGATATGCATAGAAAAGGGTTGTTAGACATACTCACCAGCAAAACATTTGGAGCATAGATTCATTGTTTTACTGGACCTGTAAGAACAGAGGAAAGAGTAAGAGTTATTCAATGGACACTGAGAATGTCTCTCCTTCTACAGAGAGGAATCCATTACAGATTTCTATTCACAGAAGACAAAAACAAGCAGCTCTGAAATGAACAACCCATCTAATAAACACCAGCTGGATTGTGGTCCTTTTTAATCTTCACACGACAGTTTTCTATCATCCTGAGGGAAATCTAACAGCTTTCATGACCTCATCTACAGCAAGGAAGCTCTTTTATTCCTCCATTTACAAACATTGTTTAGAGACGGATCCTTTGAATCCCAGGAGGAGAATGAAGACAGGAAAACGAACGCAGAGAAGGATCTGAGAACCATATGGCTGAAGTTTAATGAATCCCGTGACACTTTCTGGTGATGGCGAATCTCTGTCTACTGGTTGGAGAATTTTATATCCACCTTTTTTTAATCAGCTTCTACTGATTCCAGCAGCTATGAATCAGCATTAGAAGCCCTGTGATTAGCGTTAGCTCCTACCTGTAGCTCTGTTTCTAGTGATTGATGATGTGATGTAATCACAGTTCTTTGGTCAGATGGCTCATTGCTGCATAAAAATGACCCTGATATATTTCTACCTCTTGTCCTCTTGCAGGATATAAGAGAACATTTATCCTGTTGAGGTCTTAGTAAATAAACTAATCTTTTTTTTCTCCAAACACTGAGGGGTCAGAGAATCTATAACCTCCGAGTCTGGTCTGTATCACCCCCCCCCCCATCATAAGTGTCTTCATTGTCCATGCCCTAACACATTGGGTTCTATTTTGTCCCGCTCTGTCCTCTCCACAGTACCAAAGCAGGAACTTTGTGGGATAATATTCCAATCATCGCTCTGATAAGTATGAACAAATTATTTCTCCAACAAGGTGATGATTTTTTCAATGACTCTTGTGCCGCCACCGCAAACCTAGATATAAATCGTTTTATAAAGGCAGCAAGTAGCACCTTAAAGATTCTGAGCGTCTCTGGATCAACTTCTCTTCCATTTTTCAGGAAACCCATTTTCCATAAATAGCTTTGTTCTGTCCATCCTTCCAACCACTGGGCAGCAGCTTCCTTCTCGCACCAGTCAAGGATGTTTTCAGAGCAAAAAAAACCCTTTACTCTGATTGTTTGCTCCAAAGCAATATTTTTTTTTTCAGTTGTACTTTTTGCAAGTAGATTATAGTTCAGTTTAGGGCTGAAACAATTATTCGGATTAATCGATTATTGAAATAATCACCAACTAATTTACTAATCTATTCCTTGTTAATTGGAGTATAGAGGATATAAAACAAGCCTTTAGCTGACAATTAAAGCAGTGATTATACCAAGTAAAAAAAAAAAAATATATATATAAACATTTTGCATTTAAGATAAAGGTTTTCGTCTGTCAATACGCTCTATTCAAAACTCCAAGTGGAAACATTTGAATTTGACTTAGTTTCATTTCGTTAAGGCTTCTTTAAAAAAATCTTTGGCTAGTTCAGTTACCTTGCAACCAAGATGAATCGTTGGGATTTTTGGGAATTTACAAACTCCTGACAATACCACATGCTAGAAGCCGATAGACGCCTCGATACAGAAACTATTTGGACCAATGAAATGCAGTAACGTGTATGACGTCACAATAGGAGTCAGGTTGAAGGAAAACAAAGATGGCTACTCTGGTTTTAGCTGGAATACCCTAAAAAAAGACATGAGTTGTGCCTTAGTGGATTGGAAGATGTTTGCACATTCCTCTCAACTGGATTTGGTAAGAGTTTGATTTATCCGTTCACTCCGCTAGCTGTAAAACAAATCAAGAATGTAATATGGCACGGCTGGTAGTGCTGCTGTGATTGGCTAATAGCTCGACATGGAAGGCAGGTACCACTTGGTGATTTACCCAATCAGCTTGAAGAATTTTACTGAATGTCCCACCCTTCTGCGGGTTCAGATGGATGCTGTTCAGAATTCAAATTTAATTATAATAGTTCTTTGCAAAGCCACTGGTGTGATGATGATCGCTGCTCCCGTTGGTCAGAAAAGGACAGATTAAAACCACTATTGGAGTCCTGCATGCAGCATTTCTGTTTTTATCATTTCTGGCTGGTATTACAGCTGATAAAAACCCACTGAGAGTGTCAAGAAGAGCAAAGTTCTTTACTCTTTTTGTAAAGAGTTGGAAAACACATTATCAGGTAGCAGAGTTTGACTGATACACGCCTTTGTTTATGAGGTTCATTCAGTTTACTTTTGTATAACCGATTCCTGATATGTGCTGCAGATTTTCTCAGAACACATTTTTTTAGCTAATATTGTTCTTACTTCCTGCATTTGACATAATAGCAATGCCACAATGATAACAGTGTTATATTAGACTCAGTTTAAACAGAAACAAAACCTTTATTATCAAATCAAACAAAACATTAACAAAGAATGTGATCTCAAGGTTTAAGATGAATCAGTAAAAGAAAAACAAATACTAGCAGCTCTAAAAATCAGTGAGCTAAAACATCAGTCTACCTCTAATTTGTGGAATCTCTAAGAGTATCAGATCATTAGTGGTTAAAGGAAAGGAGGCCACTAAGTGAAGGGAGGGTCGGTATCAGGCTGCAACTTTATTTTTGTAACCTAAAATATCCACGACTACAAGAGAAGACAGTGGTCTATTGGGAAAGGAGCATTACTGTGATCTACAACAGAGACAGGCCAGAGCCTTGGGTGATGGTGAGCAGGATCGCTTACAGTTAGGACAAAATAACAATAGCCATTAATGAAATGTTTTAAATGTTAAAGCCATGTATTGAACCTTTATTAAAGAAAAATAAAGATAAATCTACAGGATCCGGTTCCACCTCCAAGTTAACAGTTTCTTTATCAAATTATTCACCAACAAATTGGCAGGTTTTCCTTTTATCAATTTCGACAAATGACCTTTCAGGTCAAATGATGAAAATCTGCCCCCTTCATAAGTAAATTAAATGGAGAAAATGTTAAATCATCTCCATGAATTGGGAACACAGCAACATCATCAACTTTGTTTTTAAATTCTTAAAGAATTAAATTAAAAGAGATGAATGCTTTGAAGCGTAAATGTTAATCTTTTATAACTTGATTTTCTGTATGCTTTTAGCGCAAGGCCTCCATCATGGACGCTGCAGCATTCTTTCTTTTTTTTTTATTTTTTATGAGCGATGTTTGCTAGGAGGTATTCATTGTAGCTCGGAGGTCTCAAACTCAAATCCTCAAGGATCGCGGTTCTGCTACTGTCAGATGTATCCCTTGCCTTCATCATCAAATCAAAGCGCTTTACTACCCGACTCGCAGCAGTAAAACTCTGCTAATAAGCTCGTATTGCAGTCAGGGGTGTTGAAACAGAGACGTACTTAAAAGATGCACGACATTGGCCCTCGAAGATTTGAATTAGGGAACCTTGTTGTAGCTACACCAGAATTGACATTAAAGTCGCAGGGAAGCGGCTGTTCCATTGGTTCCAGTTCCGAATTCTCCCGAGCGGTGCCCAACTTTACACGAGTGAATAAATTGAATGTGATTGGTCAATTATCAAGGGGGGCGGGATTGTTGTGGCGGAAGGTTCGCAAGCACCTTTGGTTGTGGCCGGTGTCTCTGAAGCACCTTGCTAACAAGTTAGCAACTTAGTGCTAGTAGGTTCCCAATGGGAAATTACATTGGGACCAAGTGGCATTTAGCACTGACGCTGTCAAGGAATGCTATGGACAGCCGAAAGATGCAAGAGGAGGAGAGTTTTGTGTCGTAGGTCATGGATGAGTCTTCTCCGTCATCCATTTTTTATTTAGTGGAGGAAAGCGGGGACGAAGATGTTGTGGAAGAGAACGCCAGGGCGGCAGAAGCTTGATTTGGTGTAGAAGGCTTCCAGCCGTACATGTTTGAGCCCTTGCTTCGCAACGCTGCCAGTTCTGTTAGCTCTACGCCTGCTGAAGACACAGGCGTCCATCCCCGTCAACACTGGGACGGAACTCAATGGGAAAGGAAATTATTCCGATTTCTGATTTCAACCGTTGCGTATATTAGCTGCGACATATGAATCAAGATGCTATGATGGAAAACATTTGATTGACACTTGACCATTGATATATGACTGGCCGAATTTAGGAACTAAGGCCGATGTATAACTAACTGGCCTGCATAAGATAACAAGAAAAAAACAGATTTTAAGACAGGATTTTTTTTTTTTAAATATAAATTTTCTTACTTTTAGGACAATATCGTCCGATAAACATTACATTTATATATACGTTTATGCCAGAATGATTTAAAATTTAAATATGACTTCCAGAAAAGAAAACTGGAGCCAGAAGCTTAAAGATAACCAGGATCTAAAACGTTTGTGTATTTTTTAAACCTATTCGCCTAAACGAAAATGATTAGTTATCTTATTTGATTGGTTTTGTGGCCCTATGTGTTTTAGTCAATTGCGTAAATGTGCACATGTTTTTGGGAGAGCAAAAACAAAAAACAGGTAAAATATGGAAAATAATTTAAAAACTGACAGAAATTTTAGTAAAAACAAAACCCACAGATCTGAATCGCAAAGAGATCACACAGACTGTCTTTACTAAAACTAAACAACAACAAACTCACATATATGCTACTTTTTCAAATTGTAGAAATTACTCTTTTTCTTGAATGGGGTAATTTGTCCGAGTAAAAGCAGAAAGTTAACCATAGATCTATAACTGATTTTATTATGTGTGTAAATGTAAATAAAAATATGCACTTTAATGTTGAAGTGTGTATTTAAGCTGAAAGAGTAACAGACTTTCACTGGTTGAGTAAAAAAGCACCAGGATTAACTCAGATTGTGCTTTTTAGGAGTTTGTAGACTTCCTAAAACTTGCTGTAAAATAAAGCCTTAGATTGTTATTTTATTTTTACCATCTAATTAGAGCCTTAAAGCCTTAAGTTCATTCATTTAGAAGCTGAAAACTGCTCAACAGGCTCTAAATTTAAATGGTGGGCCAATAAAACCCATTCCAGTGAGGAAGGTCCTGTTCCAGGATGAATGTAACAGTAAAAGTGGAGCAGGACAGCCAGCAGGGTCATGAACACCCAACGGTACCATCTGGGTCACCTGACACCGACAGGTGGGCTCAGATTGACCAAGTTAAACCCAGAAAAGAAAAAAAAATCTGATGGGTGACAAGTCACGTGACAAGCATAGAGTAACGAGACCATGTCAGAAGATGGGGGGGATGGAGGTGGCCTCCAGAAACCGGAACCTGTAAAGTACAGAGAAATCCGCTTCTAACAGGCTGCAGAAACCAACTGACAGCTCTTTGTGTCGCTGGTGGATGAATTAAAGATTATATGAAGTCATTTCTCCTGTGGGGCAACATGAGTGAATCACATCCGGTATGCAACACACATCCACCAGTTTAACAACAACCGAATGGGGGAAAAAAAAGAATAAAACAATTTAAAAAATGCTTCAAAATACAGCGGATGTTAAAGGTGCATAATAAAAGAGCAGTTATTGGTTTCAGTTTGCTATTCTTTGAAAGGACTGAGGACAAAATGGTTGGTTTAAAAGGGAACCTGCTGCCAATAAATCATTCTGTCACTCGCGTACGTCATCCCCCGGCTCCACGAACAGATTTAAAACACCCATAAATACATAAATTGGAACCATAAATACGTTTGTACACGTCGTATTTATACATTTAACGGTTATTTTGTAGTTTTTTAAAGCGATAACGGGCTTATCAGCTAGCTTCCCAACCCCCACCGTCGGCCTGCTTCGACAGAACAACAACAATGGGTCTGAGAACATTTCATCCGGATTTACTTTTCGCTTCTAGATAAAGGGTTTAAAATTTATTTTTAGTGGTCAAACACTTACCCCCAAAATCCGCAGGGACACCGGGGAGGTAGAGAGGAAGCTTTGCTTCGTTCACTTGTGTCTCCCATGACTTCCAACAAGAAAAAAAGAAAAAAAAAAAGAAAAGAAAAGCACCGATAAGGAAACGCGAGGCCGGGGATGGGTCCGGGGCCTGGTCCTGGAGAGAGGAAAACGGTCCAAGTACCGAGTAGAACCGAACAAAAGAAAGGAGGAGCGTTAATTTCCTTTTTAAAGTCCAAAACCCGGAGAGGAAGGGTGGTGAACGCGTTCCGTTGGGGCCGCTGGGAGGAACAAACGGCTCGGTTAGAAGTGGAAGAATTGAACTATCAGCTGGAAGTTAGGACGCTTCTATCTGGGGACGGAGTCAGGGGGGGAACCGGTGCTTTACGCCGGAGCGGAACGCGGAAAATAACCACCAGCCCCCCGGAAAAATGGATGAAACACGATTATGGCGACGTTAAGTAGCTGGGAGGATAAGATAAAAGAAAGAAAAAAATAAATAGACCAAGGACTTCCCCTAAGAGCCGCCTGGACCACCCCCATTCACACGTAGCTGGTACGTTACGTTAGGCCGGAAACGAGTCCATCAAACCAGAAATGTCAATATTGGACACGAAACAAGAGCGAAATAAAACCATAAAAAACCTTAAACGGCAGAAAAATAACCCAGAATAAAAAAAAATGAAAATAAAGAGCTGAATTTCGCTGTTAGTGTCAATGTACCGTGAATTAGTGGAAAGGTTGGCCTACTTGCGTTTATTGGCTTTGCTTTAATCTGTTTACCTGATTAAAGTGCAGACAGCCAAGAAAGAAAGTTTTAATCAGCTAAATCAACCTAATTTAATTACATTAAGGGTATTAAAAAAAAAAAGAAAAAAAAACAATATAAAAAAGCAAATCATTAAATATAATATTGAGTGGTTAACATGGTTCATACATATTTTTTTGGTTTTTTCTAAATTTTGTGAAAATATAAAAAAAAAATGCAAGTTAAAATTTGATGCTACAACCATGAAAACAGAAGATAAAGTAGGAAAGATACATTTTAGTCATTTGAAACAAACAAAATGGATTAATCTGTGCAAATAGATGCTGTAATTAAACCGTAATGTTGCTTATTAACATGGAATCAAATCAGCTGACTAGTAATTGTTCTGGGTCCTCTGCAATAAAAAGTTTCCACGCTTTTTTTTTTTTTTGCAAGTGTTACTGTGTAATCAGTTTTGCAAGATTGTTGCTTAACGACTTTCAAAACCTCTCGCCTCTATCAGTCACCCTCATCCGACATTTACATACAGAGCCCCCAGAAGCAGGAAATGCAGAAATCAGCCGCAGATGTGATCCTCTACAGGTTACAGCATGTTGGTTGTGTTTAGAAACTGAGTAAAAAGATGGACTCATTAGGTTCCAAAGTGTGTTGCACAATTTAAATAAACATATGGAACAGAGACATTAGGAAGGAGAGTCTGGTTTTGTCAATAAGAGCTGTATTTAGTCATTGAAATAGACATTGAAAGCCATTCAAGTTTCCAAATAATCAAAGATTATAAGTTTAATGACAACAATCTCTCATTAGGTAGCATCAACGTCATCTAATGAGCTAACAGAGCGTTAGTGCCTAAAGCATGGTGAACACATAGTGACTGATCGATCAGCACAGCTCGTTCTGTAACAGAAGCTTGGAGGACTCAGGAGATCCAGGTCACCGGATCGCTTGTGTGAAAGACATCACCTACGGTCAACAGCAGCATTTCACACAAACAGATTGCTGTGAACCTTCACAAAATAAACAAAAAAAAAGTTAATCAGCATCGTCAGTTGTTCTCTGAAAAATCCCACAGAGAAGTAGTTTGTAGAACAATGAGTGCACAAACAATCAGCATCACTGATCAGAAGCATTCGATTTACAAAGCAAAATATTCCTAAAGTTGCGGGCTATCATCTCTACTTTATAAACAAAGCCCTATTCTGTTACTGAGGAAGACTTGAACCGACTAATCCATTATCTTCTACACAGCAGATGGGACGCCTAAAGAAAAAACTATTCAGCTAATTACCCTAATCAACCTCATGAAACACTGAACAAAGGTTCCAACCCTTCCATTAAATTAAAAAGTGCTAAATCTAAATGCACACAAAAAAAACAGATCTAACAGCTTATTAAATAAAAACTCTAACAGGAAATAAATCTTACTACATCCCCCAGAGGCCAAAAGATGAAATCAATTGTACATACAAATAGAAAGAACCAATCAGCACTCTAGAGCTGTAAGAAAGTCAGAAAACCCAATCTAACTTTTTTTTTTTTTCAGGTTTAAAGTGCCAACAGCAGCTGCTCGTGTTTCTAACATGTATAAACTTCAGATCAGGCAGCTCTAGTGCATACATTAATTTGGTCCGAGCTTCTGAGCCCTGATGTTCTTCATAAAAAAAAATCCCCCCCTGCTATTTTAATAAGCAATTAAGATGCTTAAAATATTTACTATGGTGTGAAATCTTATCAAAAATTGGCACCAGGTCAGAGCATATGCCTCGATTTAGGGTATGAAAGTCTGATATTCAAATCTTTTAATATGCAAATGTAAAACAGGATTTAGTTGGGAGTTTTATTTGCACCCGAAAAACAGACAGGATGCTTTTACTTCCATCTATGGAGGGTTTTTTTCTTTAAGAACAGACTTTGAAAAATATATGACTCTAACTATGTAACTATGTTATGAAAAGTCAGTTGGATCTGCTTTTTGCTTCTCAAAGATAACTTCCTAAAAAATAGCTTGATAAAGGATTTAATCCTTTTGTTCTTCAAAGGTGTTCGTATGAATTTATCAAATTCACATCGCCTGCCCTTCTGCTGCTTTAGTGGTATAATCATGTCAGTGCGCCTCATCTATGAAAAAATCATAATAATCGGACTTCAAGATTTTGGAAGGAGAAACCCTGACTGAGTACCTTCATAAAATGTACACATCAGTACATTGAATATTTCAGTCAAAAACACCCGGGAAGACGAGATATAAATAAACTACGTTGCCACGGATACACAGGTCTCTACTGCTGCACACGTGAGGAGGGACGATCGACTGAGACAACGTGACGATGGACCTTAGCAGCATCGCAACAGTGCGGTCTGGGTGGTGAAAGCTGTGCAAAATGGCGTCAGGAGGTTTCAGAGCTTTTAATGGTGAGACTGTGAGGAGGAGGAGGATGCGGATGAGGAGGAAGGTTGGGTGGGCAGCAGGCTGTGTGTGCGTGAAGGTCGCTGGGGTCGCTGCTGCGGCGCGGCGGTCCCGGAATCGGACGAATCCACGCCCGGGCTGCCTTCGGCGACCTCCGTGTCCAGCTGGGCGGGACACTCGAAGTGGACGCAGTGGAAAACCTGCGGAGAGATTAGACTTAGTTCTGCTTCAAACCACATAAAGGGGGGATCGCTAAGAAAAAAAAATAAGCTACCTCATTCGCTGTGTTATGGGTCCCAACAATACGGATGAAGGAAGCAGGCTGATGGTCAAACTTTAAGGTCTGCCACGATCTGAAACATGATAAAACAAACAGCAGTCAGGCTGAACAACAGGTCACAGATAATGAACAATGTAATTATTTATGCTGTTATTAAAGAGGAAAATGGCCTCTAAAAACTACCAGACTTAGTTCATGAAGTTCATGAGGGAAAGATACCAAAACCTTTACACAGTTGGTCCAACAGGAGGAGCAGCTGAGAAGTACCTTTGATTGCTGCTCCATACATCCAAAGATTATTGGCAGAAATTAATTGAATAAAAAAGGAACTTAATGTATTCCTAACAGCATCGAAACACGTTATACAAGATGAAGGCTTTCTCTTCAAGTAATTACTGGAGGTATTTCAGACATTTTAGTCAAGGCTTTTATACGGCGCCCTGAAGCGCAAACTGCAACTACAAATCTAAAAGCGCAACTACATTAGGGAAATCGCAACTACATAAAGCAAAGCACAACTACATTAAGAAAAACAAAACTACATAAAGCAAAGCACAACTACATTAAGAAAAACAAAACTACATAAAGCAAAGCACAACTACATTAAGAAAAACAAAACTACATAAAGCAAAGCGCAACTACATTAAGAAAAACACAATTACATTAACCTACCGGAAAAGGTAGGTACCAGTGGGAAACATGAGACATCGCTGATTGGACGACAGCGCCGTTTGACCCTTGAACCGGAAGTCATTCTGCCTGCTGCGGCTTTTGAAAACATGGATATTGTCGGTGCCCCAAACATAGCTGCCGTTATCCAGGAATATTTTGAATCAGGACATACGTACGAGGTGATACTGGATATGCTTAAGACTAATCACCAAATTTCAGTTAGTATCCATGTTTTCATGTAGTTTTGTTTTTCTTAATGTAGTTGCGATTTCCTTGATGTAGTTGCGCTTTTAGATTTGTACTTGCAGTTTGCACTTCAGGGCCACCGTACTTTTATCTATTTTCTTGAAAAATATGAAAATGTTGATAAAACTCAAAAGGCGACCCTTAAGAAAGCGTTCAGGAAACATATCTGTGAAGATTCTCAGTCATCCAGGTCATGGATGACTGAGAATAGTTCAGTTTAGGCAAGTGGATGTGAAGATTTCTAAAAGATGTTTCTCTTCTCATCCAAAGAGCCTTCTTCAGTTCTAACTAGTGGTGGGGAGCACTGAGATTAATATACTGTAGGTCTAACAAAGAGTTAGGTTTAATAAAAGATGATTTTGATCCCTCCTACTGGATTGGCCATGGAGGACACTTGGGGGTTAATGGTCGTTAGGGGGTTCTGATGGGTCATTAACTCCTGCGTCAGAGTGGTTTCGGCCATATTTCTCATTGAAGTGCAAGTCAGTTTGGGGCAGATGGGGGATTAATCATCTGGGAATTGTTTCTAAAAGTGCTTTATAAGTGTAAGGTTATTTCTAAGACCACCTCCTCTGTTGAGAGATAGGTGGATTCCTTAACACCTCTCTCAAACCATCTGTCTTCCTCGGCAAGAATATGGATGCTGTTGTATTAAAAAAATGAGTGTCCTTTAGCCTTCAGGTGTAGGTGGACAGCTGAGTCCTGTCCTGAGGAGTTGGGTTTCTTACTTTAGGGTGAACTAGCTTTTGTCTCAGGGTGTTGCCAGGTTTAAATCAGGAAACGCTGATTTAGCAGTAGCAATTACATTTACCCAGAGACTACAGAACGTCTAAGATGTTTGCAATTTCATGTTAACGAAGGGACTTTATACTCAGGAATATTTTTATTGTTGACCTAATCGCCCTCCCAAACACAGGAGGGAGCTGGAAATGAAAAATTTAGAGGATTTTTTTACTAATGCAAACATTAGTGTTAATGTATACAGCTAATGGTCCCAGATATTGACGAGCTGGAGGATATTTCACAACACGCTTTGCTGAAAGCACAAAGAATAAAACCCACAAATAGCATAAAAAAGACACGTATGCTCCTGACGATTGCTAACGTTGAATGGCCCATGTTAGAAGGTGTAGATCTTTAGTTAAAGATCTTATAAATATGTCATGGAAGGACCCAGATCTTCTAAAATTTAACACTTTTATCCCGACTAAAGAGGATTTTGTATGTTTTATTTGATCTTAGTGAAATTCTGCTGTAAACAACAGAATTTCTCCATTGTGGGACAATGAAGGGATTTCCTGTCCTATTCTATTCAATATGTACGCTGGAATTATGTATTTTATTGCAGTTTGGTGTGATTTATACACTAATTAAAAACATATCCTGGACCCCAGCAATACTAGCAACCACTTTAAGGGAGCTAATGGGATCTAAATAAAGAATGAGAATAATGGGTTTGTCTTCTGTATTGTGCGGTCAGTCAGCCACAGAGGGAGGAGGAGGGACAGCAGAGTCTCTCGCAGTGATATGCTGGGCAGGACAGGACCAAAGGACGGCCCACAGTGATCATCATACTGATGGACATTATCCGAACCTTCACAAAAAGCTTCCAAAGGAAAAAAAACAGCCTGTAAGAAGTTCAGATGCACTTCTTAAAGGTATTAATAGAAATTAGCTTTGTTAAACTTTGTTTAACTGATTTAACTTCTACAGTTTATTAAAATAACTTCAACAAAGAACTTATAATATGAAGAATGGAAAAAAAATTAATATTTTTTAATCCATGGTTTCTTGTAAGATTAGATTTTTTGTTAGATTAAACATCGATAGCTTCACATAAACCAGTGAACTCACCGACATGCGACCCTGGTCCGATCCACCACCTTGGTCCACTGCTGCTGATTGGTGGAAACTTCAATATAGTAACTGTAGGAGCGCTCATCACAGTCCCAGAGAAGCAGCCTGGATCAGAACATAGAAACCCAAACATTCACTTTGATAGTAATCCTGACATTCCAGCTCTGGTTTAACGAGGGAAAAGAAAGCTGGAGTCAAAGCAGACTGCTCTAATGTTGGCAGCTCTTTATGTTCATCACTCATGACGTTAAACGTTGAGTTTCAGCTCATAATGAAAAGCAGAAACTAAACTGTGGAACAGAACAGTAAAAATGTTTGGTTTAAAACCAGAACTGTTTAACGCCTTGGAGGAAATGGGACAGAGGGACTGACCCGAACCCACTTAGGCCAGAACTGACCTCAGTGACCCGATGGAGTAGGGCTGAGCCAGCTGGATGACGATGGCTCCTGAGCCCAGCTGGTGACAGGTGTAGCCCGAGTCCCAGTCGTAGTTCCGGGTGTCGCCGTTCAGCAAAGCGTTTCTGCTTCGGCTCACCCCCTCTATCACACTGGCACAGGCTGCTATGGTGGCCACGTTCTCATTGGGAACTGTGGGACATTAGAAGTAGTAACGTTCAGTTACCACAGAAACATTTAACATCATGAGGAATACGATCTAATAATATAAAAACTAAGGAAGTTTTTAACAGAAACGTACCAATAAGTCCGTTCTCCAGAGTGAAGGAGCGGTTGGTGAACATGCATTCAAAAGCCACCAGGTGGAACACCTTGTTCACTGTGTTGTGTGTTCCAACAATACGAACGTATCTGAAACACGAAAAACCATCCGATTAAATAAAAAAAATAAAATAAAATAAAAAAAAAGAGATCTGAGGACTCATCATTAATAATGAGGGGAATCAAAAACATTGGAGCAAATTGACCATTTGCTGCAGTTTCTGTGATGCTACGGAGGGTGGGGGGCATTTTTAAAAATGTTTTATGTCCTTAAAATATCCTTAAAACACTTCTGTTATCCAAGTCAAATAAATAATTTTAGGTGAAATAAACAGATGTTTAACAAAAAAGATAATTAAAAGGTAGACTACTGCAAAAAAAAAAAAAAAAACATATATATATATTCATTATAAATTGACATTTTTCAGTAGTTATCGCTGACATTTCAACACATTTATTTTAATCCCAAATTTAAAACAGGACCCATCTAAAAGTTAAATATAATATTTTTTTTTATTTTATAAGCAGAAAAATGAATATAGAACATTTTGTAGTTTATTTCTACCAATTTAAAAGTCAGTGTTTTAACTGAGATTTTTGGTTCCTTTTTGTCTGTGAAACATTTAGTAACAGTAAAAAGAAAAACAAACCCATCTTAAAATATAAGAATTTACATATTTTTTATGTTGTATTGTATTTTTATAGTTTTAAAGTGTAGATCACTTTTTTAGTTATGATCCCATCTTGTTTTCTTCATTGTTTGATAAGTAATGAGATGGTGGAGTCTAAATGAGCAGAGGACAAGTTCCAGAGGTTTTACAGATGTTTGCCTCCTCTGGTGAAAGGTTGAAATGACATTCCTACTGTGCAACACATAGAAGAGAGGGAAAAAAATAAAAAGCACTGTATAGTGTATAGATTACTCTGGGATAAGGAATTCATCAATAGTGAAGTTTTTTTTTCCAACCTATTTGCTATTATAACGACCATAGCTCTAACCCATCACATTACTCCCTCCTTGTTTATTTCGTCACCAATCACAGTTCAATTTGGCTCTTTTTTTCACACTAGACCAAAAGTTTTATCTTCTTTTTCTTGTGTTGAGTCTATAACCAAGGTTAGGGTGCTTCCCAGATGGTGGTTTGTGACCCATATTCACAACCTGTCGCCTGTGTTTTCTCTGTGAGGCAGAGACTCAACAAAGCAGCTCATCCCACCCAGAGAATCCAGCCTGAATCTGTCGTTCATGAACCGAGTAACGAAGTCTGTAGAGGCAACAACGATAGAGGGCATGTGATTTTACTTTGGTTGATTGTAGGAGGACGTGTGTCAGGAAGCACTAAAACATAAACGTTCTTATAAATACCGGTTTAATGTAATTCTATTTGCTTCTTTGGGACATTTAGCAGCTGTATCCCTGAAGCTAACTGATTGCAGCACCGTTCATATAAAGGCTTTGGACAAGAAAACGAATCGTCTTTGTTTGCATCCATTACAGTTGGACTAGTTCCTGGAAACATCAGTGAGGAAAACTCAGCTGCTCGGTTCCCACAGCTGCTCCCAGTTAACAAACAGGGACAGCCGCTCTGAAATAACTGATTAACAGATCTGGAGTTCAATAAAAACAAAGAGCTAAAGATCATATTTGACAAACTTTGCATTTAGTTACAGCAAAACATTTTGTGAAGTCTGAATTAGATAAGTATTTTTTTCCTATACAACTTAGGATTATGTTGTTTAAAACTTATTTTTATCTAAAGCAAAGATATAAAGGATAACTGAACACAAATTTCCCGTCTAACTGATGTTTAAACCCTTCTGACATAATGTTTTTTGGTCCACTCTATAAAGCTTCAAACTCAATGCTATTTCTGACATTTTGAATTGAAAAAGCTTCCTGGATGGGAAGCGAAACGTCTTCAAACTTGGAAACAAAGTCCAGTGGATTGTTTTTTTATTTATTTTGGAATGACCATGACCTGGATGACTGAGAATCTTCACCAGCTCCTGACATAAAATGATGAGCTCTATAAAAAGGGCAGATAAATAAAAGCACTTTATTTAGATCGATTCACTTAGAAGGTCTGCATAATTCATTCCAGTCGTCTCAAATTGCTTTAAATGTTAAAGAGTTTTTCTACGTCTCCATCTAAAATCATCTATAACAATAAAAGCATCAAAATAATGAGCTGGGATGTCTGGAAACATACGAATTAAAAACATTTAAATTAATAATCCTCAGAGCTAAAGTCAATTCAACCACAGGGAAGGAACTGGAAAGATGTAATTGTTCTTTACCTGCAAACTCGTGGTGTGAAGTAAAGGTTCTGCCAGGACCTGCAGAGGTACTTGGAGTGGTCGATAACGCGGATCCAGTCCAGCTCATCCATGGACACCTCGATGTAGTAGGAGTAGGAGCTTCAACCAGATTAGAGACGCATTAGATTTAGAATAAATTAAACAATTAGCAATATGCAGTCACTTAATGGCATCAAAGCAGTAAAGTTCAGTGATCATCTGCCGGAGATTGATGAGCGGGGCTCGTCTCACCGGCTGTCTCTGTCCCACAGCAGCAGCCGGATGTGGTTGATGATGGACGGCTGCCCCAGTTTGACCTGGAGCCCGGAGCGGCCGTCCTCTTCGATGGGGTGCCGGGAGAAGCCGTGGTCCAGGTCGTAGTTCTGGGTGTCTCCATCCAGCAGCGCAGACTTCAGCTCTCCTTTAACGACCTGAGCTCCGTGCTTCATGGTGGCGATGTTCTCCTCTGGGACTGAGATCAGACGCAGGTTGTGTTCTCCGCTACAGTACAGGAAGTGATTTCCTCTGTTAGGCTCAGACAGCAGGACTTACTGAGCATCCCTCGATAGTTGAGGTCCATGTTGCGGCTCTCGGAGCGGGTCTTTATGGCGTCCAGCAGGTCGTCGGGGCTCACCAGGCCAGAGGGCCGCACCACATTCAGCATCTCTGTCAGAGTCATGAGCGGCAGGCGCACTGCTGACATCACTTCCTGTGTGTCGGCCCCGTCCTCGTGCTGCTGGCACCAGCGAGACAAGGCCTGGAAGATTTCCTTCTCGCTGGCAGCAAACGAGTCCCGCCTGACCACAGTCAGCAGAGCCGCCTGCAGAAAAAATACCTTTTTTTTTTACAAACAAACCCAGATAGGAAGAAAAGCGAGCCTCAAACTGAACAATACGTCAAACACTGTACCTTAGAGAGCGACAGGAAGCCCTCTGAGTTCAGAACCTCAGGAGCATGTCTGTCCATGTAGGCGCAGCAGGCCTCATTGAGCGCGCTCAGAGAGTAGAGGCTCGCCACGTCGAACACCAGGCAAATGTTGTTGATGTGCAGGATGGTGCGGAGGAACTCGCAGGTAGAGTCCTCCAGAGGCTGGAGGCCGTAGCGATGAGCCAAACCCAGGAAGTCCAGCAGCACCTCTTCCCGGGCTGAACTGAGGCTGGCCCGGCCCGTATACAGGTAGTTTAGCAGCATGGAGAACGCTTCAGCCCGGGTCTCCTCCAAACGGACCTCAGCCTGGGGCTGGGACTCTTTCATCCCACCGTACAGCAGGGCCCTAAACAGGAAAGCGACATCAGAAGGAGGTCATGAATTCTATCACACATTCAGTTTTTTTTTTCTTTTTACAGTATCCTGTCTGGTTATAAGAATAATTGTCTTTATGCCAAAAAAGCGCCCAATGGATTTTGCTTTCACAACTGGAACAGTGCAGCTATCACTATAGTGTTCCGGTTGATATATGCATGTAAATAGCTTTATTATAATTATACAGGGAGTATTACAGATTATATGGGCACTGCAATGTAAGTAGAACAGGAGAGGAAAAACAGAAAAAAGGAGAAAAGATAAAAGAAAGAGGAGATAAAAGGGAGATACTGATAAAACGTCTTCAGTCTGTTTCATCACCTGCAAAGAGATGTAAAAAGGACAGCTTAACCAACGGATATAATATAAGAGATACAATAAACAAACACCTTGTTACTATCGCTGAAATATATATATATATATATATATATATATATATATATATATATATATATATATATATATATATATATAAGATTATAAGATTCAGTTTTAATGTAGCTACAATCAAATTTATTCAGACAAACAGGAAACACATTCAGAAAAATTGAAGAATAAACAAACAATAAAACCTTCAGGTAAGAAAATTTTCACCTTAATTAAACTAATAACATAAGAACCATCTGATGTGTTTAACTGCAGCCATGTAGTAGAAGAAGAAGCAGATATGGAGATAATTTTTACATTAATAAACATACGGATTACTTTAACAATTTGAAAATAAACAGCTTCATATTTAACCAAAATGGATTCATATGTGATGACTGAAATTATATTATTTTCCAAATTACTTATTCTATCAAATAATAAAATGTGTCATTGAATTTATGTACTTTACAACAGCAAGTAATTTAATAAATATTTGTTCAAAATTATTATTCCTTAGCAGGCTGGGACTGGGAATGATTTTAGGCCCTGGCATTTTTCCATTTTTTTACAGCTACACCCGCCCACAAAAAATAGAAGCACAGCCAAACGCATGCGTCTCATATGTGAAACACAATACGGATACACATTGTGGATTAACCAATATATCTTCAAGCATCACATGACAACCATCGCCAGTCTTCTATAATGCGGTTTAACTGGCTTTGGTTATTAACACGGATGCGACGGTGACTGCTGCCACACTCACCACATCAGCAGGGTTACTAGATGTCAGTGACTCACGTTTTCCATCCCAAAATATGTTCATACACCGCCTGAATATACGAAATCTCGCCCAATTTTAAGCAAAGTCTATTGATCTCTTAGGCAACAAATCTAAAGAAAAACATTTTTTACCCATAGATTACCATCCTAAACTGCCAGATTGGGAAACATCCCAACCTGGCAACAATGCACGTGACGGGAAACATTAAACTTTGGATGCAAAACCCCATCATGCACCGCAAAATATTTTTGCAAAATATTCTAACATAAATTTGCCAAATATAAGAGGAACATCGTAGTTTTGTTTAAAGAAAGCATATTAGTTTTATTATAATTTAGTTTGTTGCAAGGATTTTACAGTTTGAAGAAACAGAAAATGACACCATAT
The DNA here is from genome assembly GCF_016077235.1 of Cyprinodon tularosa. NCBI lineage: Eukaryota > Metazoa > Chordata > Actinopteri > Cyprinodontiformes > Cyprinodontidae > Cyprinodon > Cyprinodon tularosa. The sequence goes on from NW_024039686.1 coordinate 198,302, forward strand.
GCCACCCTTCACAAGTATGTGTATGACAAGGAAGGGCTATTTATACTGCATGCATCACTTAGGTGGTTAACATCATATTACTTCTTGAGCTCCTTGAGCTATTTACTGTCACAGGTAGGTGCTACGAGAGTACGTGTTGGGGCCGGTATGATTTAAGGATGGCCGGCCATAGCACACTTGGAATTAGGAGCGGCCCACTGGGCAGTATCACAGATTACCAATCCGAGCCTGTAACAGTACTTAGAGCAATTACTCTGAATCTTAAATTAGAAAGGTTTTTATATAGGTCCATTAGTGTAAAAGAAGTGATAATGACAGTAGTTTGAGGGTTAATGACATGTTATAACTGTGTGGTGGATGGAGGGAGTATTTAAGGGAATTTCTCCATGTGAGATCATCCATTCATCCATCTTCTGACACGCTTATCCCAAGCGGGGTTGCGAGGGGTGCTGGTGCCCATCTCCAGCTGCCTACGGGAGAGAGGCGGGGTCCATCCTGGACAGGTCGGCGCAGAGCAACACACAGACAAACCATTCGCATTCACATCTAAGGAGAATTTAGAGAAGTGGGAGGAAGCCAGAGTACCCAAAGAGATCCCAGGCATGCTCAGGGAAAACTCCATGCAGAAAGATCCCGGGCCGGGAATCGAACCCAGAACCTTCTAGCTGCAAGGCAGCAGTGCTACCCACTGAGCAGCTTTTTTTGTGCCTTTTTTTATAACAAAACACAAATTTATTGGTACCTGAAGTAGTGGCATCGAGCAGCCAGGATGACCCGGTGCGCAGGGAACCTCTTCCCCTCCACTATGAAGGTGACGTCGCTGTACTCCTCTCCCAGCACGAGCGCTCCGAGCTGCTCAGACAGCAGGTGGATGTGGTCGATCTCCGAAACGGAGGCCAGAGGCCTCAGAGGATGACTGTTGCTCATGGTCTAATTATGTTCACAGACACATCTGACACACATAGCAGACATGCAAACAGACTCCGGTGACCAAATCAATCTGAAACCAGAAGCAAACACCACTCAAAAACCGTCTACCTTTAGCATGCTACATGCTAACTACACTGAGGCCGACCGGCGGCTCATCAAGACAATACGCTAAATGTGCTTCATGTTGGCGGAAAATATATTGTAATCGGTGACTTTAAAATAAATGAACAAAAAAATATTTTAAAAACTGCACCGGTTTGTAGCCGCTAACAAAAGGCTAATTTCTCCCCAGCCTCGGTTGTTAACCATTTAAAACTTACCTAAAAAAAACTAACTCTCACTTCCGTTTAGTGTAACACTGGAAGCTGGGAGCTGATACTGTGACAACGGAGGAAAACTTCCGGTTCTCTATCGTTCGGTTTATCCGCTGCAGCGCCACCTCCTGGATTGGAGAATATGTCCCGTGGTAGTTATTTATGATTTTGGCAATTGATCAGGATCAGGCGTCTCCAACCTGCCGCCCTGGTTCCTTTTATTCAAGATAAAATAAAGTTTTGTGCTTTGTGTATTTATAAAGTATTTCCTCATAATTATACAGGGTTTATGTAGGTTTTTTGATTTTAGAGTAACTTTAATCTGCTTGAAAGAAGGCAAACGTAGATGAATAAATTATCTGGGCCTGGATTTGGAAAAGTTTCCAGTGGCATTCTCACTTCTTGATTCACAGGAAAATAGAAAAAAAAGAATTTTTATATGCATGTATTTACTGTTTTAACAAAAATGACCCATTAGAACTAACTGAGCCACATAAAAAAATATCCACCTGGATGATGTTGTCTGTCCTGACCCATTTTTGTCAGTGGTGCTTTTTTTTGCTTCTTTTTATGCTGACTGTAGATTAAAAGTTGAGTCACATTTTGCATGCATGTGGCATTGCACAAACTTTTGTGAAATGAGTTTAATCATCTAACACGTTTAAATGAAGAAGTCACATAAAAAAATAACTTCTCTTATAACCATGGCATTATCATAGTAATTCTCGTTAAACATATAAATGAGCTAGGCTAAGTTTCTCAGCATAAGTTGATTCTTAAAATATTTCCTCTTTCCTGTTGTGAAACATTTGCTTCTCTAAACTGCTGGTTTCTGGTTAGAAACAAGCTTGTCTTTAACATGCAGTAGTCGAGTTTTAAAGAAATGTTCTCTTTTTCTTCCATGTGAAAAAAAACTTCCTCTTTGAGATCCACTTTATGATGATTCTCACACTTGTCTGCACGTCTTATGATTTTTAGAAACTGATCAAATAAAATCAACTTCATCAGATTCAGATAAAATTGTAAAATTGCAAATTTATTATAAAAACAAGAATCCAAAGCTTGAACACTTTACAGCAGCTAAATAGGGAATATGTGGCATATTTTGTTAATTTAATACAATCATCCAATAATTAATGAGACATTTTTTTTACAAATAAATGTTGTTAATGCCTGCTATAGCATTTCTAACTTTTAGCACATTCTCTGATGACATATTTGAGAACCTCAGACTGGTTTGTTTGGCTATTTGACTGAATCATAGAGGACACTGGGATCTGTGGAGGAAGCTTTCACAGTGCTGTATGTCACAGTATCACCTTCGTCATCATGTTGAAGCTGCAGAAACAGAAAAGAGACGCAGTCTGGTCAATATTCAGTATTGTCAAACATTGTTTTAGGTATATGAGGAATACGCTTTGCTAGCAAAGGGCTGCTGACAGACAAATATACAGTTTAGCTGAATACATTTAAAGATACATATTTGAAATATGCATGTTATAGGAATAGAGGAAGGGGAAGCACCCTGGTAGATACTGATAATATGCTATTATAAGATGACTTTCAATGAAATAGATTTTTTTTTTTTTTTTTTTTTTTTTTTTTTTTTTTTTTTTACAGTGTCCTGTCTGGCAAGATGGCAATAAGAATAATTGTCTTGATGCCAAAAGGAGCCCAACAGATTTTACTTTCACAAGTGTAGCGGTATGGCAATTGCCATACCGCTACACTTGTTTCATGCATATAAATTACTTTATTATAATTATGCAGGGAGTTTTACAGTTTATATGGACACTGCAATGTAAGTAGAGCAGAAAAACAGAAGAAGGAAAAAAAAAAAAAAAAAGGACAAAAGATGAAAGAAAGAGGAGATAGGAAGGAGACGATGACAAAACATTTTCAGTCTGCTTCATCACCTGTAACGAGATGAAAAAAGAACAGCACAACCGAAAGACATGGTACGAGATATACAATAAAGCAACACCTTGAAACTATCGCTAAAGTAATATTATTAAGTCTGACATGTACTCTGTGTTACCTGAAGATATGAATGTGGGGTTTCTGTTTGGAAGTGAATCTCTAAGTACCTGAAGCCTAGCACCTGTAGTTGTTTGTGAGGGTAAACTTGTGCATGTAAAGTTTTAACCATAAAAAAAAGCTCAATAGTGGTTGTGGAGAGCCGGAGAGGCACACCCCCCAGAGCACTGAGTCCAGCGCCGGGAGACCCAAAGCCCCAGGCGCCCAAAGGGACCCCGGAAGCGAAGGCACCAAGGAGGGGCCAGCCCCGGAATGAAATAGAATTTACATGTGCTGAGAAAGTGTCTGTGGGGGATCTGGTCTTGTTAATGAGGCTTGTTGCAGATAGGAATAAGCTGTTTATTTGTGGTAAAAGGTTTTTAGTTCTGATGGACCGCAGTCTCCTTTTAGAGCGGAGAGACTGAAACAGTTTGTGCTGAAGATGGGAGGGGTCAGCTGCAATCTTTCCTTCTAGCCTCAGAGTCCTGGAGGTGTACAGTTCCTAAAAGTAGGAAGATTAGACCCGAGGACAGTCTATGCTGTTAAATTCCTTCTGGTTTTCCAACCTTGTTGTGTGAATTGTGAACCAGAGTTTATCACTGATATAACTCACCACGGTGTTGGTTTACAGCTGTGCTTAGTAAGCTGATGTGGGGCATTACAATATAGTTTTAGATTTGGTCTATATGCAGCAACGATCACATGATCATAGTAACCCAGTGCGGTGCAGGGGATGGTGTGATTGACACTAATTCCTGCGGTTTTATTAATGCAAAGTTTTTCCTTCTCTCCTTAAATAAACCGACTGAAGAGAAAACAACTACTAATTTTAAATAAACTTAGGGTTTCATGCAAAAGAAATACAGATTCTAACAATAATCTCTGTTGAAAGGCACACTATGCAACATTTTTCAGTTGATTGATGTGTTCCATAACGTTTTGGATGATTAAATGAGTCATTTCAGGCTGAACAAAGGTTTTCTCGGCCGCCCTGGTGGTCTGTAGGGGAAATACCGTACTTGCAATTGCAGGAACCCTCGGCCCGCACCCACAGGCTCAGAAGTCTCGTGCATGGTGAGAGTCGGTCTTGCTTTACGGCGAGAACTGCTACACGCCCCCAGTGAAAGGCATGCTCGTTGCTAGCGCAGTGGCGATATTTGTGCAGTTATCATGGCGGAACCAGCCAGAAAACAGTGAAAGCCCATGTCGGAGCAGGCAAGAGAGAGGAGAAGGGCTCTGGACAGAGAGAGGAGTCGTACACGGGTGAACATCGGGCAAGCTTTTTCCGAATGGCGAGAGCTAAAAGAAAAAGAACGCTGCAAGGCTGTCGCGGACCTCGCGTTTCTGCTGATGTGATTGTAAGTAACATTGGAATGGTTTCTCTCTCTGTGTGCATGTTCATACTTTCACTGTTTGTACTGCCGTTTTGTATGATTATGGTCTGTTGCTGAGTAGCTAAGTAGCTAGCGAAATGTTCGTTTTATTAGTTAGCAAGTTAGTTAGCTTGCTGCCTAAACATTGTTGTTGTGGTAGGTGATAACTGCATCGCTTGCTATTTGGCAAACTTGCTTCACATGTGAAGTATCTCAAGACTGTCTATTTACTTTACTAAATTCCTTATTTTGCGCAGATTGGGTTGCGTTCGCCTGTCTGCTAAGCTCAAAACAACCGTGCCTGGCTTGACGGAGAAACCAGAAGAACAGCTGAGCATATTTACGACAGTTCACTTTTACTTTCGCCCTCTGGGAGGAGCCTCGCTGGAAAATCAACACCGGTTGCATAGTATACCTTTAAATGCCAATCACTTGGTAACATCTGGCTGTTTTCATAATCAAATGTTTTTGAGACTAATTTCATTAGAAGTGGTTTTCATGGGTTGAAAAATTAAGATTCTCCAATTTCCTTATGGTTCTGATCGCATAGTGTGATGTAAAAGTGCTACTGGCAGAAAAAAGGAGGACGCCATAATACTGCCACCACTGTGCCTAATGATTGGTAAAGTGTTCGGACGTTCTTTATCTCATCTGATTCACAACATTTTTTTTCCAAGTGTTTTTCATATAGGCATCTGAAAATATTAGGTAAGCTTGACCGTTTTTATTTCCAAGCTTCTTTCAATTGTCTCTAATCCATCCTTTAATGGTGATGGACGTCTAAGTGGACAGACTCTGGGCAATTGGATCAGCTGACCCCTTTGTGATTCCTGAGATATTTTCTTAACATTTTAACCAGATTTCAGTCAGGAGGGTTCTATGAAGAACTTGCACTTCTAAAGTAGTTTGTACAAATCTTAAGTAATAAATAAATTGAACTTTATTGATCTCACATTGGAGAAATGTACCTCTTTATTTAACCCATCCCCTTTGGGGAGCAATCAGGGGTTAAGGGTCTTGCTCAGAGATCAGAGTGGCAGTCTTTGGGACTGGGTTTCAAACTCACAACCTCAGGATTCCAAACCCTATGCCCTAACCATTAGACTGCCACTCCCCGAATCAGAAGTCGATCAATTATAGCTCGAAAACACTTTCTCAGCTTGTTTTAAATCAACTTCTGTCCTCAAATTTTCTTTGTTTTTTTTTTTTTTTAATTGTAAGTTTTTCTTGTTGAAAGTCAACTTGTGAAGCTAAAAGTCATTCCAGAATATCTGCCCAACAAATTTATACATTCATGTCAATACATGTGTGTATATAGGGCTGAATGGATTAGATAAATAAACAGCAGCCTCATAAATGTGCACATGGTGGTTGCATAAACAATAATTTCACATGCCATACAACAAAAAGTTCCACTGCAACATTAAAAGTTAAGGTCTAAAACATATGAAAACGTTTTCAAGCATCGTAAATAATAATCCAGCTGTTTACCCTGCTGCTGTTGGGAGTCTTATTGTAGCTGATGGAGGCGTAGGAAACACCATTATCTGGATCAACCTGCAGAAAGTCAGATCAAGCAGTCAGCGAGGAGGTGATGCTGCAGCACCTCCTAGTTCCCTAAAAATGCATCAAGATAGCTCAGTTCTTGCATCATGTTCAGCATTTCCTGTTTCCACCTCACAGTAGCAAGTAGCAAAGTCTAACTTTATAGTAGCTTAATTTATCTGCAGTGTTTGTCTAAATACATTAAGTGGAACTAGAAAGGTTTCAGTGTACCTCATGTTGCTGGTTTTCAGGCAGAGGCTGAGTCTCTGGAGGTTTGAGGTTTCCACCCTGTAGATAGATACAGTCACATTCATGTGGTCGGTTATTGACATGTTATTTGGGATCATTTACAACTAAAGTGTTCCTGAAGTCATGAAGTGGTCAGATATCCTGAGGAAAGGTTTCTTTTTTTGCAGAAAACAGAGTCAGACTCACCAGCCCCACATTAAACTGTGATGTCTAATGATGTCAGAGACATTTACTAATGACTAAACTAATGATGTCAGAGACTAGCTGATAAACTTACCTCACTGGAATTTAAAAGCTGTAAACATTTCCATTTGATGCTATTTTAGCAAAGCAGCAATGAGCTGCTTTTTAATATGCACGCAACTTCCCATATTCCTCATTCTAATTCGTTTTATAAAGTTAATCACATTTTGGACCAGAACGGTTTGTAAACTCACCTTACTAGGAGTTTCTGTTTTCTTGCCTGAGGATGTGAAAGATTTCAGAATAGACTTAAATGAGAATAGATTTAAATGAGAGACATGTTTTAAAAAAAGAGAAATCTCTCACCTTTAGTCTTTATTACAACAAACACACCAACAGTTATTATCAAAAGCAGTAGAACCAGAGGAAGAGTGATGTACAACCACTGCAAACCTGGAAAGAAGAGGTAAAAAAAAAAAAGTATTATTGTTGGTAAAACTGTGCCTAAGAATGTCTGTGTGAATATATATGAGAGCTTTTATCAAATAAATAAAGATAATACCAGCAAAGATACAACAAAACTGAGAATGTAGAACTCATGTTTAGTTTAATTTGTGGTTAAAATCCTCACTAAATATAATCAGATCAGGATGATTTAGTTCCAGATTCTTTCAGTTCCGTTTGGTTTGTTTTCTCCTGTGTTTCTGCTCTTTGTTTGTCTTTTAGTTCACCTGTACCTGATGTTTCTGATGGTGATGTGGTCGTTGTTTTGCGTTTGTCTAAGAAAAGCAACAGAATTCAACAATAAACATTGTGCTTTATGTAACTGAAAAACTCTGAAAAGTCTTAAGAGGTTTTCATAATTCCTACCTGATGGATGAGAGCTGAAGGTAAAAATATGAACTTTATTGTCTTCTGTCTTTATTTCACACTTTAAATCCTTAAACCTTGTTTGGTAAATGAAATGAGACGTCTGGAAGGTGACAGCAGCAGAGCAGGAAGATGATGATTCTGTTATTTCTTTGTTTTCTTTATCCACATCTCTACCTCTAATCAACCACCTCACTCTGTGTTTACACTCCTTATCAGTCACCACAGAGCAGCTTAATGTCACCCTGTTCTGGTTCTGATCTTCTGTCACTGAAGATGATTTGAAAGAGAAAATCAGAGGAATTATGGTTCCTTCAGATCATGAAATCATTATGATTCAGCTGTCAGCAGGTTGTTGTCAATAAAAAGTGAAAATATTGTTTAATACTTACAGTTAACAAGAGAAAGATGAACAGCAGCATCTGGACCCTCCTGTTTATCTGATATAAACTGTCTGCAGGTGTAAAGACCAACATCCTCAGCTGTGACTTTCTTTAGAACCAGAGAACAGTTTGCAGAAACACTCAGTCTGTCTGATCTGGAATCTTCAACCTCCCCATGAATAACCAACTCTACAGTTGATTGTCTTGATTTACTGTAGATCCAGGTGGTGGAGCTACAATCACTGAATCTAGGATCCACATTTCTACAAGGCAAAGTGACATCATCTCCAGCTCTGACAGGGATGAGGAGGAATAGATCTCTATCGCTGCTTAGAGCTCCTGATGAGACCAAAGCAGAAATGTTCACATCAGAATTTAATATAAAGAATAACTGTTTAGATATTTGACATCTTATACAGCAGATTATCAACAGGAACTAAACTCAAGGTCTGCTCTATGAAACTAGCAACATGATGCATTGATGAAACAGTTTGTTAATGTTGAAATGAAGAGAACTGAATAAACAGTAGTTGTTCAGAACCTCACCTGTAAACTGCAGCAACAGGATGAAAAATACCAACATTTTCCTCCATCTAGATTCCTCCATGGTTCCTCTCTGCTTCATCGTCTCTCTCTGTTTCCTGAGTGACTCTGTCAACTTGAGCTTTTAAACCACAATCTTTCTACTTCCTGTAATTATTCAGACTTTAACTTCTTCATTCAAGCTGTCATCCTTCCTGCTCTCAGCTGCAGCTTTAAAGCAGAAAGGTTTGGTCGTCCTTAGATTTCCATATACTGAACACACATGAGCTGCTGGGAACTAAACAAACTACTGGGAATTTACATCTAAGTTACATCTGTGATAAAATATCATCTTATAAGTTGACTGAAAGGTAGAATAAACACTGACTGACAACAAGAAATAGTCCTGGTGCAGAAAACACATACATTCATCGCCCCCTTGTGTTCAACATGAAGAAATACAACAGAAAAAATTGAAGCAGGAACAAAATTATGAAAAAAAGGACAAGAAGTGAAAAAAATGCAGTGAATACAGGAACATTTTCAAAACAAAAAACAAGGTTTTGTGTGCTACTGTATAAAATTCCGAACTCAACGCTATTTCTGACATTTTGAATTGAAAAAGCTTGGGTCCAGTGGATTGTTTTTAATTTTCTTTTTGGAAGAACTTCAGCTCTCAGAGCAGATTTTTTCTCTCAGGCAGCAGAAGTTGGTTCAGCAGCAGATTTAGGAGCCTGCAGAGTCTCAGATTCTGGTGGAGCGATGAGAGACATGAGCTGACTGAGCAGAGGAGAAACAACCAGGAGAACATCTGGTCTCCTGCCTCCATAGAGGAGGAACTATTGTACAATTTCACAAGATTAATGAAATTAGTTTTATGCACTACCAGCTAGTAGAATATATATATATATATATATATATATATATATATATATATATATATATATATATATATATATATATATATATATATATATATATATATATATATATATATATATATATATATATATATATATATATATATATATTCAATCAATAATTAACAGTAAAAGTGTAAACAATGTGAAGTAAATTAAAATTATTTTACATTGAGCAGTATTTTATTTTGAAGTAAATCATCCTTTAATGTAATAAATATGATTGCGTCACTATCAAAGGGAAAACCGAGTACCTTTAAGCTGACACTAGATGGCAGTAGAGATGCTGTTTAGTTAGAAATTCAGGCTGATTTTAGTTCCTGATGTTCTGCAGCACAAAATTAATAAAACGTTTATTTATAATCAGTTTGGAAATGAAGTTTCATGTTTAATCTAGAAAGGAGAAATCTATTTATGTCAGTGTTTTATTTTTTTATTAATACAAAATTTTCAGCTTTTATGGAGCTCTTAGAATTTCAGTATTCACAAACTCTCCTATCTGATCCACACATTCACAAAACAACCCACTCATGAACAAGACAAGATTGATACATGCACAGGATAAAATCCACACATGTACATAACGATTCAAACAAACACATAAAACATACACATTCACAAGACATGATTAACAAAAAATATTTATGATGCGTTCACAATTATGTTTATTTATAAACTACTATTGGTCTATGAACTTCACTGCATTTGTGTGGAATTTAGAGACTCATCTGATGCATAAGAAAGGTTCTTGTGAAGAATGTCTTGTGAATATGTACATTTTATGTGCTTGTTTGAATTATTCTGTGCATGTGTGGATCTTGTTCTGTTTATGTGTGGATCTTGTTCTGTTTATGTGTGGATCTTGTTCTGTTTATGTGTGGATCTTGTACATGCATGAGTTGATTGTCTTGTGAATTAGTGGATCACATATTTGAGTGTGTGAATATTGAGACTAGCTCCTTACGCATTAGGAGGAACCCAGGGCCATCTGCGTCAGCATATGCTCTCACAAGGGGTCTGAGGATCTCATCTCGGTACCTAATGGCAGTCATGCTTCCTCTGGCAAGAAAATGGAGTGCTGTAGGAACCTCCAAAGAAATGCCACCCCACACCATTGCTGATCCTATGCCAAACCGGTCATGCTGATTAATGTTGTAGGCAGCTGCAAATTGCTCTCCTTCGTTTCTCTAGACTCTGTCACGTCTGTCACTTTGCTCAATGTGAACCTGATTTCAGCTGAGTTGAGAACAGTGCACCAGTGGCTAATTTGCCAATCCTGGGGTTCTCTGTTTAATGCCAAGCGTCCTGCATGGTGTTAAGCTATAAGCACAAAACCCATATGTGGGTTCTATGTAGATCTATGTAGGGCCCTCATACCATCTTTGTGGTGTCGGTGTCTAACCGTCTGTGCAGACATATATGCATTTGTGGCCTCTTGGAGGTCATTTTGCAGGGCTCTGGAAGTGCTCCTCCTGTTCCTCCTTGTGCAAAGGAAATCAGTGTTGCATCCAAAGTGGATGGTATGATTTCACAGAAGTTTGATTTGAGTGAACTTACATTGGTTCGTTTCCATGTTCAATGTATTTTTTGAGCAGTGTGTGTTGGTGATGCTGACCTGAATGACAATAACGATATGCTAAGTCTAAAATTGAACGTCAGAAGTTATTACATGTCATTAGAGTGTGAAACACATCTATCTCACTTAGAAACATGTCTAAAACAATCAGAAAATACCATAATAACAAAAAAGTTATATATTGCTTTAAATGTCTCAGATTACATTTATATAACAGAAACTGTGACAACAGGGGGTCAAATAAAGCAAAGATACCAAATAAAATTATTATGAAAACTTTATTATTGTTACTTCTGACAGGCTTTTATTTTGAAAGTGTGAAGGATTTTAATTAAAAACAGGGGTATTCTTTTACTATCTTTCCATTTTAGTAGGTAATAAAACACTAAGGGAAATAACAGTACAAATAGACTCTTTAACGATCTTTAAACAACAAAGTTTAGCAAAGACAGTTCAGGACAGATTTAATGGTGGCTAAATGTTTAAAATCTATACAGTGGAAATATTATAGGGAAGTAAAGATGGAGCTGAGAATTATTCTTTCTGCTCAGACTCTGCAGGACACAAAAAAAATCAAAAAGTTTTTTTTTTAATTCTGAATGTTTTTCAATTAAATAAAAACCTTAATATTCTCTTCTGGTTCAAAAATGTTTAAGTAGTGAACAGAAAATGTTTCAATTAAGCTAAAATGAAGGAGGAAATCAGATAAACCTGCTGATGTGGAGCTTCTAGATTTGCTGAGTCTGAAAGAGGCAGGAGGGTCAAACTGGAGAAGCTCTGACGTTTTCATAGACCACACAGCATCATCATCTTTATTGTGATTCACCTGATTCAAGTACAAAAAATAAAATAACACTACATCTGACACATCAAACATCTTGTAAATTCAGTGTCTTATCTGTTGTTTTATTACGTTTAGCAGAAAAATACAATGAAAGGGGTGCTGCTGTGTTGTGGAGGTAGAGCGCATGACCCATATACATGCAATCTCACATTTTCTCGAGTCCCAGTCCTAATTTTGCCAATTGTCTCTCACCCCTCTTGTAACCCATTTTCCTTTTTACATACTTTCAAAAATAACACAATAAAGGCCACTAAAAAGCCTAAAAATAATACAATCGAAACAGACCAACAGCTTGATTCACAGGTTTGGAATTAAACCAGAAACTATGGAGTAAATAACCCAGAATCACTGAAAATTCATTGACATAATCTTCACACAAAAACTCACATATTTAGGAATGTTGATGTTTTGGGATTTTTTGTAGATGTTGCAGGAATATATGTGATTTACTACCTGCACAAGGCCGATATGTTTTTGAAAGTCTGGATTCAGACCAACCACACTACAAAACGTGTTCAGCTAAACAAGCCTTACAATGTTAGAGCTAGACTAGGCTACTTTAATTCTAATGCACATTTCAGTGGCGGGATTATTAAAATACTGTACATATGAAAAAAAGAAAAGTACTTTGCAGTGGCGTAAATCTAAATGAAAAACAGCGTTAGCCAAAAAGTCTTTTTGAGTCCTTGTTCTTTTTCTTTGGAGAAACATTTACTCAAACATTAGTGCAACATTCTGCCAATGCAGTCAGACAATTGAAGTTGGTAAAACTTCTTATTTTGAGATTTTATGTCATGATTTTAAGAACTCTTACCAAATGTCTTTTTTTTTTGGGTGAGATCTAAGATTGTAAGACTGATAGACCCATTTTGCATTGCAGTCAATTATTTTTAATTCAGTTTATTTCTATAGCGCCAATTCACAACACGTCATCTCAAGGCACTTTACAGTTCACCAGATCATCCAGTCAGATTAATTCAAGTTTTCTATCTAGCAAAAACCAGTTGATTGCATCGACTCTTTGACTTGGATGCTATCCCCTTTTATCACTGAAGAATGAAAATAATAGAGGTTTTAACAAAGTTATATCAAATATATCCTTCTTCTCCTAGCCTAGATGTCTTTATTTCTGAATATCAAGTTATATCCATGCTGTATGGTGGGGAAAAGCTTCTGCAACATTGTGTTAGAATATATTTTGTCCATAGGGGGAATAAGTAAGACATTTACATTAAGATTAACCTAAAAGATTTTTATCTGCCACAAGACTCAACTCAATTCAAACTTTATTTATAAAGCACATTTAAAGCTGAAGTCTGTAAGTTTTTAAAAATCACTTTTTTGTCATATTGGCTAAAACTGTCCCTATGCCCAGACAGCAGTACATGTGATATGTAACCTGTGAAAAAAACTGCTTCAATTGGCACCGCCAACTGCCTGTATTTCAATCTGGAAAGAATAATTCGGGACGAGTCAAAACAACCAATCACAGCCAGAGGAGCGTCTGATGGAGAGTCAATCACAGCTCCCCCCCCTCACCGCTTAACCTCCCGCAGCGCCCGGCTGCCGCAGTCAGGAGGACGCGCGTGGAAGTCATGGCGGAGCGACAGCCACCAGCGAAAGAGAAACTGCCCTTACTGCCCCTGCCGACAACTGCTTACACGGCAAACTTCGGTATAACCAGCATCTTATATCTAGCTGCTTGGAGGTGAGTGTTATCGTTCTTACCGGTTCACACTCCATGCCGCGTACGCTGCTTGGACGCTTGTGGTCGCATGCGGTAGCCGCGCAGGTGCTGTGAGAGGGGTGGAGCTTGGAGGTGGGGCATGAGTGAAGCAGAGAGGGTGGGGGAGTGGCGTGAAACCTGTTTTTCTTCAAATTTTCAGTCGAAGTCTGCTCTCTTCTCAATGTTACAGACTGCAGCTTTAAGGGGGGCAGTCAAAATTTTGTAAATAATGTATGTCTATTCTGTTAATATTTCTGTATCTCTATAATGGGTCTGTATTGTGAGTTGTCTTCTCAATTCAGGGGGGCCACATGCCTGTCTTTGCCTAGGGCCCCAAATTTCCTAAATCCACCCCTGCTTCGATTCTCTCCTCTGGGTTTCATCTGTTGTGCCCAGAATGACCTCCCCTGTTGCAGGAGCACACATCGCCCTAAACTCACTTCCATTGAAATATGATCGAAAAGGGAAATTTTAAAGATATTCTTAATGTTTTCATATTTCTTATACATGGATGCCTTAAAATGATATCTTTGATGGACAGATTAATTTCAATTAATAGGATTTTACTTGTATGGAGACATGTTTCAGTCAACGTGCTACAGTCAGTGTGCAATGAATAAATTCTCTTCTCAGTGGATGCCAATTCCCCATTTTGCTATCATCATCATTCTAGATCATTTCTGACACTTTATTTGTCAAACTTAGAACCTGTCCAAGATTCCTTCCCTCCTCATTTTCACATTTATTGTCCCAGACTTATGAAATTCATACCATAATCACAGAGAGCAGGTATGATTTTGTGGAGAAACATGCATAACTGTAAACTCCTTATTTCTCAAACTAAGCAGGAGAGGGAGATCTTGGCAACTTTGAACCTGGAACCTGCAGAAGATTCCCTCCCTTCATTATTTTCACAGTCCCTCAAATTGTGCTGTCTTTGCCGCTTGGTAATGATGCTGTTTAGAACACCATCAGCTGTAATTTGGTCAGACATGCTGATTTGGTCAGTCTAATCAGAAGTGCACAGCCTGTCAAATGTTGAAAGGGCAATATTTTTGCTATAACTGTTTATATATAGAAGACATTTACACATTCAGTGATTAAAAAGTTACAGGGGATGATACACAGGGGATGGTCATTTAAGAATGGGGATGTCATCCCCCCTCATCCCCTCTCAACACAAGTACTGGTTATAGCATATCGAAGATTTAACATTAGTTCTAGTTACATATCTGAGGACCCCAGACTGCTTTGTTAGGCTAATGGATAGAAGCATAGAGGCCGCTGGGATATGAGGAGGGAACTTTAACTGCGCTGTATGTCACAGTATCACCTTCATGTTTAACCTGCAAAAAAACAGAAAAGAGATGCAGCTCAGAAGTTCACATTCATCATGGGAATGAAGTTCATTAAATTCAGGCTAAAAATGTATTAAATCAAAATGTAATTTAAAGGAAAACTCTGAAAGTACTTTAAATATAAAATTATTACATACTGTTCAATAAATGATAAGATATGATAAACGATAAGATATGATAAATGTTTTTAATTAGGAGTAATTTTCATTTGAATGTGCTTTACTGGATGCGTCCATTTTTGTCAAAGAACACTACTGCCACCTACTGGTTTGTGGCGTCACGGTGCGGTATCGGCTGTTGATCAAGACCCAGTGCTGTATCTGGTGTTTGTCACAAAGCACTATTATCCAAGTCATCTGGAAAACATTCTTCTTCCAAATGTTGGCTACATATTACGTGTTTTTTCTCTGGCCAGAAGTTCAATGGCAAATCCTCCCTCTTCAAGTTGGTGATCCAACGACCAACCCGTCCGTGGAGCATCAGGAATCAGAAAGGTGAAATAACTAATTTTTTCCCACTATTACCCAATGTATTAAACATCCAGCTGCCATGCACGTGGGCATTGTCAGTTTCACTATAGCTCTGGTGAATTTCAATGGTGAAGTCCTCTGGAAATCTTCAATAATTGTTGTTGATTGCAGATGTGTCTAGTAGTTCCCATTGATTTAGCTTGTAAAGCGGGGAGAATGGCGCTAGGCTTACCGCACCATGACGTCACTGCTGGAAGATGGCAGGAGGGAGGGGTTACTACATTTGTGCAAAAATGGCCGCTCCCAGACTCAGTGATCGCTCAGTGATCGCAACAAAAAAATGTTTTTTTAAATTTTTTAATTTTAATTTTTTTACTGATTAACGCTAAATTTATTAAATCACTGCAAACTTATTAGTTTAAGGTATAAATAATGATCCATTGATCATTCCTTGCTCACTGGACTTTTCCCTTAAGTAAAATAATAAATGGAAACTTGTGAGCAGGACTGTTAGTGTTTGGCTGAGTCTCTAAAATACATAAAAGCATTTTAAAGTATGACGAGTAATAAACCAGCTGTTTACCCTGCTTCTATTGGATGTCTTGGTGAAGATGATGGAGGTGTAGGAAACAGCATTATCTGGATCAACCTGCAGAAAGTTAAAAACCTTCATTATGGAGGTGATGCAATCAGACCTGCTGCTGTCTGAAGATAGCTCACTTCTCGCCTTTTGTTCAGCATTTCCTGTTTTTATCTCACAGTTGCATCAAGCAAAATATAACTTTAGCTTGAGTTTTCACCAGTGTTCATCTAAATAAATATAGTGGAACTAGATAGTTTCAACGTACCTCCTGTTGCTGGTTTTCAGACACAGGCTGAGTCTCTGGAGGTCTGAGGGTTTCACCCTGTAGATCGATACAGTCACATTCATGCGGTCAGTTATTGGCATGTTTTTTGGGATCATTTACATCCAATGTGTTTCTTAAGCTTTAGCTCAGAGCAAAAAAGTTGGATAAGAAAACGGAAGCAGACCCACCAACCCCCACATTAGACTGTCAGAACAAGGAGGAGGAGATGATGTCAGAGAGTAGCTCATAAACTCACCTCACAGGAATTATCTGTTGTTTTGCCTGAAATTTTGTAAAAGGTTTTAGATTAGCCGATAAGAATAAGAGTAAAATAAATAGAATAGAACCTTTACTACCTTTACCTTACCTTTACTCCTCTTTAATGTGACAGAAACAACAATAATTAATATCAAACCCACAAGAGGGAGAGTAATGTACAACCACAGCAAACCTGGGACGAAGGGATTAAAACAATCTAAACACACATCAACGATTATTGCCTATATTATACTATATCATTAATAACTGTATTTAAGAAAGTGTGCAATACTTTTAACAGGTCATATAGGTCTAGTAAAAACAAAAAAATATCAAAAATTAAAGGGCTTCTACAGAATATTTTAACATTTAAAAACAAAGTTTCAGCTTCATTTGTAATTAAAATCTTCACTAAATATCATCGGATGAAAACTGTTTTTGTTCCAAATTCTTCTAGTTCAGTTTGGTTTGTTTTTACCTGTGTTCCTTTTCTCTGGTTTTTCTTTGAATTCAGCTGTAACTGTTGTTTCTCCTGTTCCGCCGTACGTGAGTTTGTTGTGGTCATTGTTTTGTGTTTGTCTGAAAAAAGGGATACAAATCAACAATATTCAGTCTGCTTTAATGTTAATAATATATTTAACAACGTCTATTGAGAGATTTTCATAATTCCTACCTGATGGATGAGAGCTGAAGGTAAAAAGATGAACTTTATCATCTTCTGTCTTTATTTCACACTTTAAATCATTAAACCTTGCTTGGTTAAAGAAATGAGATGTCTGGAAGGTGACAGCAGCAGAGCAGGAAGATGATGATTCTGTTAGTTCTTTGTTTTCTTTATCCATATCTCTACCTTTATTCAACCACTTCACTCTGTGTTTACACTCATCAGTCACCACAGAGCAGCTTAATGTCACCCTGTTCTGGTTCTGATCTTCTGTCACTGAAGATTATTTGAAAGAGAAAATCAGAGGAATTATGGTTCCTTCAGATCATGAAATCATTATGATTCAGCTGTCAGCAGGTTGTTGTCAATAAAAGCTGAAAATATTGTTTAATACTTACAGTTAACAAGAGAAAGATGAACATAAGCATCTGGACCCTCCTGTCTATCTGATATAAACTGTCTGCAGGAGTAAAGACCAACATCCTCAGCTGTGACTTTCTTTAGAACCAGAGAACAGTTTGCAGAAACACTCAGTCTGTCTGATCTGGAATCTCTAAACTCGCCAAGTTTAACCAACTCTACAGATGATTGTCTTGATTTACTGTCCTGATGAGACCAAAGCAGAAATGTTCACATCAGAATTTAATATAAAGAATAACTGTTTAGATATTTGACATCTTATGCAGCAGATTATCAACAGGAACTAAACTCAAGGTCTGCTCTATGAAACTAGCAACATGATGCATTGATGAAACAGTTTGTTAATGTTGAAATGAAGAGAACTGAATAAACAGTAGTTGTTCAGAACCTCACCTGTAAACTGCAGCAACAGGATGAAAAATACCAACATTTTCCTCCATCTAGATTCCTCCATGGTTCCTCTCTGCTTCATCGTCTCTCTCTGCTTCCTGAGTGACTCTGTCAGCTTGAGCTTTTAAACCACAATCTTTCTACTTCCTGTAATTATTCAGACTTTAACTTCTTCATTAGAGCTGTCATCCTTCCTGCCTCGGCTGGAGCTTTAAAGCAGAAAGGTTTGGTCGTCCTTTGATTTCCTTATTCTGAACAAACATGAGCTGCTGGGAACTAAACAAACTACTGCGAATGTACACCAGAAACCTACAAAATGTATCTAGCTTAATCCTGCATCAGCTTTGCTCAATAAATATATATAAGATTTTTGTTAATAAAGTGCATAATCATTTTTATTATAGCAAATTGTTTTAGGGAATTTTCATTAAAACCTTATTTAAATGGGAGGAATTAACCTTCTTTTAAATTCACCAACATCAATGGGAAAAGTCCTGCAGAAGACAACCATAGCGAACAGCGCCCCTTCTGTTCAACATGATGAAATACAGCAGAAAAACATAATAAAACTGTAGTAGCTGTTTTGCAACAAAGAAAACATATTTTTAAAAATCAATACATATATATTTATATATTTAATATAATAATATAATATAATATATAATAATTTTATATAATAATAATAATAAAAAAGAAATGTAACAAAAACTGATTTTACTCATTAAGGGGAAGGAAAGTGGGGAGTAACTTGAAAGCTGCAGAATAGAATAAAAGTGACCAGAAATGAGGGTACTACAAGGTAATAATGTTCTTTTTTAAGTTAAACAGGACTGTAAAAAGTTAACAGATCACACCACGGTGGTGGGCCTCATCAGAGACGACAACGACCAGGACTACAGAGAGGAGGTGGAGCAGCTGGGGGACTGGTGCAAAGATAACAACCTGATCCTGAATGTGGAGAAGACGAAGGAGATCATTGTCGACTTCAGGAAGAACCGGCCTAACCACACTCCATTGGTCATCAACAGCTCAGCTGTATAGGTGGTCAACTGCACCAGATTCTTTGGGGTGCACATCACAGACACCCTCACCTGGACTGTAAACACCACCTCACTAATCAAAAGGGCACAGAAGCGCTTATACTTCCTGTGGAGGATGAGGAGAGCCCTCCTACCCCCACCCATCCTCACCACTTTCTACAGAAGCACCATAGAGAGCGTTTCTGACCAGCTGTCTCACTGTGTGGTGTGGAAGCTGCAGCGCCTCAGACTGGAAGAAGGTGAGAAGAGTAGTAAGAACAGCAGAGAGGTTCATCATGGCTCCTCTTCCCTCCATAAAAGACATTTCATCCCAGCGCTGCATATCCAGAGCCTGTAACATCATCAATGTCGCCTCACACCGCCACCATGGGCTGTTCTCCCCGCTGTCCTCTGGGAAGAAGCTTCACATCATACGCTGCAGGGACCAGCAGGTTCTGCAACAGCTTTTCCTCACTGCCATTAGACTGTTGAACCATTGATACTGTAATCAAGACTCTGCATCTCACTTGAAAAAATGATATTTGCACTACTAACGTGGCTGATTTTTTCATAATCCCTTTTAATAGGACACAATTCAATGTTCTCCTGCATTTCAATCTTAAAAACAAGAAGAGAAAAGACAATTAGGAGAAATTTACAATTTACAACAAAGATACAATTACTTTGGCACTCAGACCTCGGCAGGAAACATAGCATTTAATTTTGATAGATATGCATGAATAGGAGTAAAGAATATGGCTGCCCCCCAGTCCTAAAACTGGTGGTGGAGTGAAATTAATTAAGTTGGTCAGCCTGTTGACTGCTGGTTAGCGAGACGGTCTGCTGAGCTTTATGGAGAGATCCAGTGGATTGTGTTAGCTGATACTAGAGCTTCACTCAGGGACCTGGAAGATGGAAGTCTAGCTTGGATAACCCAGGTTGAGAGAACCTGTCCATGATGAGCAAGCACAAAGTGACAGTGGAGAGGAAAAACTCCCCGTTGGGAAGAAACCTCTGGCAGAACCAGGCTCAACATGGTGGTCTTCTGCCGGACCGGTTAAGATGAGACAGGGAACGCAGTACGAGTCTGGGCAGAATGACACTCTGATGAGGCTTTAGCTACGAAGGTGGAGGAGGGGCTGAAGGTGGGTTGAAACGGTGTCATCTGAATGAAGTCACGCAGCGCATCCACCGCCCGTGCACAGGAGCACACAGGTGCGTATCGGAGGCCTTTTAAGATGAACTTTGGACGCCGATCGGCTTTCGTGAAGGTGTGGTTCAAAGCTGATTGGCTGTGTCGCAGGGGGATGAAGGAAAGCAATGAGTTTCTTCAGCTGAACTTTCGCCTAAGCTCCATTTTACACCATATCTACTTATTTTGAACTGTTCTGAAAGTTTCCATATCAATGCCTTTTGCACCATGGCGTTAAACCGGTTTTCCTTTTTCTCCTACACTGTCTACATCATTGATCACTGTTGCACTTCATAAATGGTAATGTTCTTTCATTGTTGAAAAGCTGTATTCATCCAAGCTTCGTTTTGTATACACTCTGTGTATACAAGATGACAATAAAGTTTGTCAAAGTAAAAGTGTGATAGCAACAAACCAACCTCCTTTTTTTTTTTTTTTACAGGTTTTCCATTTAAACCTCTACTTTCCACCGAATTGTTGGTGCTATTGCCATAGGTAAAGGTAGTAAAAAACCCAGAATCACTCAAACTATAGCAGGGCTTTGCAAAGAGACTACTGTATCATCGCTAACCATTCCGGGATATATCTGCTCGTCTAGTGACCTTGGATGATTACTACTTTACAAGGTGCATTGTTGGAAATTTCGAAACCATTTTTTTTTTCATCCGCTGCACATTTGGAACCTAATTTAAAATGACATAAGCACTATATAGGGCCCTAACCAACATATAGTGCCCTATATAAATTAGATTCAGAAGTGATGAAGCAGAGCAAGAATCACTTTTTGTTCAAGTTTACATTTTATTCAACTTATTGCTTTTTGAAAGGAATCTTCTTTAACAACATTTCAGTTCAATAACTGCCATGCTCTCATCTGTGTGTTAACCACAGGACATTTCCCCTTTAGTTATCAGAAATAAACCCATTTAGTGGTACCATAACAAAGGACTCTGAGGTAATTTAACACATCTTAAAATGTCAAGAACTGGACTTTTATACATTTTTATCTAAAACAGGATCTTCACACATTTCTCATCTTCCTGTCTTTAACGCTTCCTCAGTTTCAGAAACCTTGATGATCTCAGTCTGTTGTTTCATGTTTTTGCCTTTAAAATGTTTATTCAAGATTTCAACTGTTCTGTATATCAGTTCTGGTTTAAAGTCTCTAAATTATTCAGCTGTAACCTCTGATTGCATTTATACAAAGCCTCACCTACTTAAACTAGCTTTAAACTTAATAGTTTAAAATAAAAACCCTAACCCTTAGTATTTTAAGGAGGTGACATCATGTGAGTCTGAGGAAGTAGATGCTACCAGAGTTAGTCGCTGGAAGACAAGAGAACAAGAGATGATCGATGGCTGAATTCAGCTGGATTAAAATGTTTGTCTTATTGATGCTAACCTTTAAAGGTGAGAATATAGTTATATCAATTTATTGCAGATAATCAAAATGTTCAGATGAAGCTTTAAAGAATTATATTTGATTTAAGATACACTTTTCAATTTAATTCTTGACAATTCAAACCCTTTTCAATACAAAGGACATTTTCTGATTATTGTGACTATTAGGTTAATTGGCTTCTCTAAATTCTCCTTAGGTGTGTGTGTGAATGGTTGTTTGTCCCGTTTATCTCTGTGTTGCCCTGAGATGGATTGGCGACCTGTCCAGGGTGGACATCGCCTCTTGCTCGTAGACAGCTGGAGATAGGAACCCCTCGTGACCCCACTTGGGATTAAGCGTGTCAGAAAATGGATGGATGACATTACTCACATAAATTTCACATTCCTGATTTCCTTTCTGTCATCTCCTCAGCATCAGCAGCAGCTGAACAAAGATCTTACTTTATTGTCAGAGACTGAGAAAAGTCACTCTGCCTGCTGAATGTTTCAGAACCTTAATGGATTCCGGTAATAAAACTACCTGGATATTCAGTGGTCAAATAAATACAGCAGGAACATTGTTTGAAGCTGGACAGATTCACGAAGATGCCAGAACTAAATCAGACAGACTGAGTGTTACAGCAGACTGTTCTCTGGTTATAAAGAAGGTCTCAGTGGAGGATGCTGGTCTTTATACCTGCAGACAGTTTAAGTCAGCAGGACAAGAAGGACCAGACTCTTCTGTCCATCTGTCTGTTGTTACCAGTGAGTTTTTATATCATTATGTTTCACTTTCAGAACAATAAATTATGAAATATAATAAAAACTGAAGCAATGAAATCAGTTTTAATGTTGTGTTACTGTCATAATGTCTCCATCTTCATCAGTTTCTGAACAGAAGAACAGAGATGAAACTATCCTGAGCTGCTCTGTGTCTACATTGGATGGATGCTCACACGCAGTGAAGTGGTTCTATGATAACAAAGATGCTGAAAGTATCAAAGCCTTAAATCAGTCTCAGTCTGTCTGTTCAGCCAGTGTGAGATTCTCAACATCTCATCATGTTTATTCATCTAAGAGTTATGAGGCATTCAGGTGCCGAGTTAAAGCTAAAAGCATATTTGCAGAATAAATGAATTTACATCATGATATATTCCTATGTTTGCATAATTAATGGAAATGACAGCCAGGGTTTTAGTCCACTGTCGTCCAATCAGCGATGGCTCTATTTAATAAATGTTTTGTTGTAATTTGAGAACATTGAAGCATTTTAAAAGGTGACATTACACAAACGTATGTAGCAATAGCATAGTATATGAACTGCATGAAATATGTCAAAGTAGGAAGTCTTTTTAATGTAAAACAAAAATTCACTTTAATCTAGAAGAGAAGTTGTAGTATCTTAAAGCTGACACTAGGTGACAGCAGAGATAGTGTTCAGCTAACTTTGCTGCTTAACTGAAGCTGATAAAATTAGGTCCTGATGCTCTGCAAACCAATCCCAGTGGTGTAGTGAATAAAATCAATATTTCATCTAGAATTGATCATAGTAAAGTCTACTTTTTCAGATTTTTAGAAATTAAAGCATTATTGCAGCATTTCTTCTTTAAAGGAATAGTACACCCAAAACATGATTAGCCTTCATTTTCTACTCACCCCCATGCTGAACAACACTCTGGAGTACTTTTTTGATATCTCAAATGCATCTGGAGATCTGGGAGGCTTCTTGCTGTCTGCTGACATTCAAATAATGGAGGTCTATGGTGCCCGAGGCAGAAAGGTCCATAAAAGTCCACAAAAAACGTGTCAATATTCCTCCATACTGCTCGTCCAATGTATTCCAAGTGTCCTGAGTGGGTAGCATCCAGAATTTACTCGAAACGAAGTCATTTAGAATGTTTTTAGAGCATAAACAGTAGTGTATAGGATTTCCTGAAAGCGCGCACCTGCGCGATCCCGACGCTACGGAAGCCGGCAGACCAAACCAGATGAAAGTGCGCATTCAGCGTCTGCTCTTCCAATAATGCAAGCGTAGAAGAAGAAATGTCCCGTTTACCTGTGCAAAGAAAGAAACAACGAAAGAAAGATGTCGGAGGACTTCAGTGTTGAGGAAGAGCATGAGTTCTTTGCCGAGCTGAATGCGCTGGTTTGGTCTGCCGGCTTCCGTAGCGTCGGGATCGCGCAGGTGCGCGCTTTCAGGAAATCCTATACACTACTGTTTATGCTCTAAAAACATTCTAAATGACTTCGTTTCGAGTAAATTCTGGATGCTACCCACTCAGGACACTTGGAATACATTGGACGACCAGTATGGAGGAATATTGACACGTTTTTTGTGGACTTTTATGGACCTTTCTGCCTCGGGCGCCATAGACCTCCATTATTTGAATGTCAGCAGACAGCAAGAAGCCTCCCAGATCTCCAGATGCATTTGAGATATCAAAAAAGTACTCCAGGGTGTTGTTCAGCATGGGGGTGAGTAGAAAATGAAGGCTAATCATGTTTTGGGTGTACTATTCCTTTAATATATTCATGAGGGACCTTAAGGAGTTTGTGCCCTACTTGGTTATGACTTTACTAAGAAAACTGAAATAATCATCCATTAAAAATGAAACAGTTAATTCACTGAAATAACATTTAATTTCAGCATTAGAATCACCTTCTGGGTCATCGAAAGAATAACTGTTGTGTATTAATCTGCACTAATCATAAGATAAAATAAAGTTAATGTTTTATAAGTTTAAAGTTGTTTTCACAAATGAGAAAAACAGAGCAGTTCAAGGCTAAGAGGAGAAAAACAGAGAGCAGTGAGTGTGTGTAGTTACTGCGCCTGGCTCAGAGGAGTGAGGTTTGCAGGACAACGCAGGGTAGAGGCCTCTTAGTGATAAGAAAAGCGCCCGCAATAAAAATGAAACATTTGACATCCCAAGGTAGTCCAGCTCAGCAAAAATCTGGTCATACAAAGGAGTTGTTATTTTCAGAGCACATGGAGCAGTAATGATCCCACAAAGGGTGAGAAGACGAAGGGGGAGCAGTATGGTCGTCTGACGTGACCTGAAGCAAGAGCTGTAATGTTTTTGACTAAACCATCATAAGTTTCTGATTTGAATGCACCAGATGTTTTCATGGCCTGAGAGAGTAGTCTCACAAGAATGAGATGTGTATATGAATGTCACCGTGTTTTGCAGATAAATATCAATGTGACCTTTACCAATGACTGAAATATGTTCTGAAGGGTGTTTTTTCACCGATAAAGAAATGTATAAAAGGGAGCTGGTTTCACCATTTGTCAGCTTCGGCTCACCAGCTCTGTGTAAATATGTAGTTTTTAGCAATAAACACTGGACCCGGACTCAGCTGCCATCTGTCTGAATTTTTTGATCTTTGTCTGAGACTTTTTCTGCTTTTTAAGAC